>NW_027281903.1:0-230686 GCF_046629955.1 Centroberyx affinis | reverse complement strand
ATTACTAACAAAATAGCTGAACCTGAGGGCAGCCTTAATTTCAGAAAAATGTTGATGTTTTTTGGTGAAAGAGGACAAAGGAATAACCAGTAGTAAAAGATGAAATATCACTGAAATAAGTGTTGCTTGGTGAATCATGGTGATGAATCTACAATCAAAACTTCTCTCCTGTACAAAAAGAGAACAACGAATATTAGGGCTAGTCATAACCTGTTAATTGGTTCCCCCCTGTGAAACACACGTTATACGTTAACATTTAGTCTCAGGTACACTTACAGGGATGGACACTTTGGCTGTTTAGGGGATCACACCTGTTGCCTTCTGCTTACAAGACGGTCTCTCTAACTATAAAGCCACACTAGCACCTCAACTTCAACCTGAACGAATCAGCCAAAGAGTGTGCGTGTGTGTGTGTGTGTATGCATATGAGTGCATGGTGAAAGCTCTTTGACCTAACCTATACCCCCCCCTACCCCCCCAACCCCAGGCCTGTCTCAGTTCCACCAGGACCCGGCACCCCAAGTAGTGCCTGTTGGGGGTGCAGCCCGCTTTGAGTGCCAGGTTGAAGGAGTGCCCACACCCGTTATCACCTGGGAAAAGGACCATGTGGCTGTCCCAGAGGAGACAAGGTGAGCTGGCTTTGTGTTGTTGTTGTTGTTGTTGTTGTTGTTGTAGTTTATTTTTTTCAAGATTTTAGTGATTTTGACTCAGAGAATCCATTCATTTCTAATGCAGCTTCTTTTATTTCCTGCTTTTTTTCACCTGTGTTGTCCTAGTCATATCCCTGGCAAAGTGTCCATTATGTCATGCCACAAGACTTGTGCAGCAAAAGAGCAAAGTCGTATAAACAGAGGACACAATAACCTTAAGTCATCTGGAGAAAGTGGTAAAATGTAAGGCGCTCTTAATATGTGTGCACGTGAACATTATCACATACGTTTGTGAGTGTGTGTATAGGCTGATGTTAGTAAATATAATGTGAAGCGCTACAAAACAGGCAAGCCATTGGAGAAATCTGCTGAATCAGGTGGGCTGTGACCCTCCAGCTGCACGTAGCATACATGTGGGTTTACCATCTGGAGTACAGTTCAGAGATAAGGACAGGTTTCCAGTGTGTGTGTGTGTGTGTGTGTGTGTGTGTGTGTGTCTGTGCACATACTGTATGTGTGTGTGAGTGTGCACGTAATAGAGGCAGAAGGTCATGGCCGCCAAAGGCCACTCTACGTTTGCATTTGTTTGTTTTACACCCCCAGCACCCAACCCGCCCCACTCCACCCCACTCTACCAAAACCCCCCCATGGCCATCAAGCAGCTGCATTCTCCTGTGCACAATCCACAGGACGTGACTAACCCACACCACACAACCCCATTGCCACTCCATCTTTCCCTCTATCAGCCCCTTCACTCTTCTCGCTCCTTTCATCCTGCTTTTTATCTTTTCTTTTTTTAAGGCTTTGGTGCTTTTGAAATGTAATTACACACATATCCCTTTTGTCCATCTGCCTACTCATTCTTCCTATTACCTGGTTTTGTAGAAAAACTTCACAGCTCAATCATGAGTTCAGCAGAGTCCATAGGCTGCCTTGTGTATGCATGCATGCTGCTTCAAATCGCACACACACACAGACACACGCACGCACACACACACACACCAGAGTTTCCGTTATATACATTTTGCAGCGGCGGCCCGCCACTGCAAAATTATTGCCGCCGCTGCTTCAGAATTCAGAATCAGTGAATCATAATACCGGTAACGTTACTTCAATAAACGTTGGTAAAATAAGTGCCAACGATGTTTATATAATCTATGTATTAAAATATTCCTGATTGCATTTTCAGATGAGTTTGTTAAAATATTTCTCCAAGAAGACAAAGATGCCTGATGTTGATGAGGAAGATAGTCAGGTAACGTTACTTTAGCTAGGGAGGGGCTCAAGGTTCTTAGCTATGCCCCGAAGTTTTGAAGGAAAGAAATGCCCTCTGGTTCTAAAATATGTAACGTTAGTGGTGGCTACTACAATATTTTAATGTTCTTACTGGTTGCGTGATCAAATGTTTGTGATGTGAGAGAATTATCTAACGTTACTCAAATGTAACCTTATTAGACAAGTAGACAGGCAGGAGTAGTGGAGGCGAGTGGAACAGGAGAGCAGAGTGAAGCAGGAGAGCAGAGTGAAGCAGGAGAGCAGAGTGGAGCAGGAGAGCAGAGTGAAGCAGGAGAGCAGAGTGAAGCAGGAGAGCAGAAGAGCAGAGTGAAGCAGGAGAGCAGAGTGAAGCAGGAGAGCAGAGTGAAGCAGGAGAGCAGAGTGGAGCAGGAGAGCAGAAGAGCAGAGTGAAGCAGGAGAGCAGAGTAAAGCAGGAGAGCAGAGTGAAGCAGGAGAGCAGAGTGAAGCAGGAGAGCAGAAGAGCAGAGTGAAGCAGGAGAGCAGAGTGAAGCAGGAGAGCAGAGTGAAGCAGGAGAGCAGAGTGAAGCAGGAGAGCAGAGTGGAGCAGGAGAGCAGAGTGAAGCAGGAGAGCAGAGTGAAGCAGGAGAGCAGAAGAGCAGAGTGAAGCAGGAGAGCAGAGTGAAGCAGGAGAGCAGGGTGGAGCAGGAGAGCAGAGTGGAGCAGGAGAGCAGAGTGAAGCAGGAGAGCAGAGTGAAGCAGGAGAGCAGAGTGGAGCAGGAGAGCAGAGTGAAGCAGGAGAGCAGAGTGAAGCAGGAGAGCAGAGTGGAGCAGGAGAGCAGAGTAAAGCAGGAGAGCAGAGTGGAGCAGGAGAGCAGAGTGAAGCAGGAGAGCAGAAGAGCAGAGTGAAGCAGGAGAGCAGAGTGAAGCAGGAGAGCAGAAGAGCAGAGTGAAGCAGGAGAGCAGAGTGAAGTAGGAGAGCAGAGTGGAGCAGGAGAGCAGAGTGGAGCAGGAGAGCAGAAGAGCAGAGTGGAGCAGGAGAGCAGAGTGGAGCAGGAGAGCAGAAGAGCAGAGTGGAGCAGGAGAGCAGAGTGGAGCAGGAGAGCAGAAGAGCAGAGTGGAGCAGGAGAGCAGAGTGGAGCAGGAGAGCAGAAGAGCAGAGTGGAGCAGGAGAGCAGAGTGAAGCAGGAGAGCAGAAGAGCAGAGTGAAGCAGGAGAGCAGAGTGAAGCAGGAGAGCAGAAGAGCAGAGTGAAGCAGGAGAGCAGAGTGAAGTAGGAGAGCAGGGTGGAGCAGGAGAGCAGAGTGGAGCAGGAGAGCAGAGTGGAGCAGGAGAGCAGAGTGAAGCAGGAGAGCAGGGTGGAGCAGGAGAGCAGAGTGGAGCAGGAGAGCAGAGTGAAGCAGGAGAGCAGGAGAGCAGGGTGGAGCAGGAGAGCAGAGTGAAGCAGGAGAGCAGAGTGGAGCAGGAGAGCAGAGTGGAGCAGGAGAGCAGAGTGGAGCAGGAGAGCAGAGTGAAGCAGGGTGGAGCAGGAGAGCAGGAGAGCAGGGTGGAGCAGGAGAGCAGGGTGGAGCAGGAGAGCAGAGTGAAGCAGGAGAGGGCAGAAAGAGAGGAGAGTGGAGGAGGACAGGTGAGAGGAGAGAAAACCAAGACTAAGCATTGACATATTTACATTGTAAATATATAACATATATATCAAACATATTTACATTGTAAATATGTCAATACATATGTTCTAAAGTCAAGTGTCACTTTATTTCATATTTTTTTATTACCTATTGATATTCACTCTGACTGCCGGCGTACTACGCGCGCGCACCACCCAGGTACAACAAAACCCTTTCCCCCCGCTGCTAAAAAAATCCTAGAGGAAACACTGCACACACACACGCAAACAGACAGATGGAGTGAAAGACTTGTTTGTGATAATCATGTGTTCTGTTTCAGTAATTGCACAGAGGCCAAGGGTTTTCACATGACGCCTATTCCTTCTAGCTTTGCTGGGTTTTATCTGTATCTAATTGTGAGTGGAGTGCAACAACACAGTGGTTATTACCCGCTCTTCTGAATTCTGTGGTTGAATTACTAGAGGATCCAAACACCCACCCCTCTCTCTCTGTGCAAGGTTTTGTCATTTCAATCACTCCTGGTATTTAGCACAAATAAACTGTATCAGAAGTGTATCAAGATTGCTAAAATTGAACCCGACTGTAGCTCATTTAAGGGGGAGACAATGAGATTTAATCTAGATATTCTTCTATGAATAAATACCAAGAGGCCATTATTTTAGCACTTTAAGCATGAACCTGGGAACCTTCGGGCTACTATTTTCCACATTTTAGAATAATAGTAAAGACATCAAAACTATGAAATAACACAAATGGAATTATGCAGTGACCAAAAAAGTGTTAAACAAATCCAAACTATCTTACATTTCAGATTCTTTAAAGCAGCCAGTCTTTGCCTTGATGGAAAGGCAAAGGCTTTGAAAAGAAATTCATACATAGGCATCAACTTCACTATTTATATTTGTCTAAAAAACAAATTCCAAGCATTTAAACATAAGGCTTTAAGATAATGAAAAACAGTACATTCAATCAGGTCAGGTGTGTCTAAACTTTTTACTGGTAGTGTATATCATATATTGTGTGTATATATATATATATATATGTATATATATATACACTATCGAATCTCAAATAGATAATATCATATAATAGAATCAAATATTCTACCGAGATTCTGATATTCTGAATTTGAAATTGAAACATTCCACCAATGCTTATTCAAAATATGAAACATACATTCACATGCACATACATGCACATGCACATGCACTTGCACATGCATGTATTTAGGTATGTAACAACGCAATAGGTAATAACACCGCATTATGTAATAACTCGACAAAATGTAATAAATTTTCACTTCATTATGTAATAACACCCGCATGTTGTAATAATCTGCTGCATTTTGTAATACACAGCCTGAACGCAATATGTAATAAATTTCCCCGTATTTTGTAATAAATTATTACATATTGCGGTGGTTATTACAAAATACGGGAGTTGCACTTTTTTTTCGATGAAAATGTAATAATATGGTGCATTATGTAATAACCAACCAAAATGGATGTCTTCATTCATAAAAATCGTTATAACATTATAACAACAATGTTTATTTTATCACTGTATTCCTTAGCTTAATAGAAACTGTACTTGAGGGTTCATAGTATTTAAGTAATTAAGTGAAAAATAACCACAGCATATAGCCTTTCAAAAACTACTTATCAAGTAGCCACGATAGAAAGAACCATAGATGGTTATTACATAATGCACTGTATTATTATATTTTCATCATAAAAAAAGTGCAACTCCCGGATAATAATAATATGTAATAATTCATTACAAAATGCAGGGAAATTTATTACATATTGTGTTCAGGCTGTGTATTACAAAATGCGGCAGATTATTACAAAATGCGGGTGTTATTACATAATGAAGTGAAAATTTATTACATTTTGTCGAGTTATTACATAATGCACATACATAATGCTGCTCTGAATCTTTCATTACACATTCACAAAACTATATCTGTTTGCTCTGATTTTTTTTTGCAACCTCACATTTGAAATCATTTGTCCACAAATGTTATTTACACATTCACAAAATATTGTTTCCAACTACAGATCTTTTCTACACATTTACACATTATTTGTGTTTGCTTAAATCTTTTTTACATTCACACATTCAAATACATTCATGCAAAATGTTTTCACATGTTCACAAATGGTGATATACAACTGCAAGTCTCAAATTATTTGCAAAAATCATTTCACAAGCTCGGAATCTTTTTTACAAGCTCAAAATCTTTTTGACTCTTTACTGAGCCCATATAGAGTCAGTTAAACAGTGCCTTGAGTTTTAAAAGAACTCCTCAATATGAAGCTTGTATGGTACTACACCTAGAGGAAAAAAAAAGAGTATGCACACAGCCACAGCCATCCAAAATGGCAGTGCTCTCTCTGGCACACAAAATACTCTATATATTCTCATTTATTGGGCCACTTAAAGGTACTGACATTTTACTGTGACTCTACTAACCCTGGCGCCTTGGAATTTGTCTGCAGCCTTATTGCACAGGACTGAGTGCTAATGGCTGCCATAGCCCTGTATGACCCTCAAACAGCTCACTGCTTATAAGGTCTTATTGGTGGGATGTGGCTCTCCCACCCCAGCCGCTGTTAATGGCCTCTCACAAAGATGAGCAAAAGGATGGGTGGTACATCACTGGCTTTTTTCTCACTCTGTTCTCTCTCTCTCTGTTCGCTCTCCCGCTCGCTGTCTCACTTCCTTTCCTCGCTATTACCCCTCTCTCCTTCTGTCTCTTTCTCTTCTCTGTTCCCCCTTCTCCATCTCTGTTTCTCTAGCTCATCTATCCCCTCCCTCCCAATCTTCCTTTCAATCTATTCCTTTCCCTATCCTCCTTTGTTTTCTCTCTTCTCTGCCCCCCTTTACTCTCTCTCTCTCTCTGGCTCCTGCTTCCTCTCCTCCATTGCCCTTTCTTTTTCCCCTCCCTCTCACTCCCTTCCTCCCTCTGGGCTATCACTGATCATATTTTGGTGGGATTAATAGGCTATGATAGAGGCTGTAAGAGGTTGTGGGATGGCAGTTGAATGCCAGGCCCTGGGGGGAGAAGCCTCCAGACTGTGAGTGATAGAGTGTCCGGAACATGACCTCCAGAGGAGAGGGAAGAAACTGAGGGATGTGGGTGAAAGGCAGAGCACCCGCGAGATAAAATGCATACATTGCAACCATTGTTTTTGAAATACTGTTTTTTTGGGGGGGATACTGTGATGCACAAGTCCCTCTCTCTCTCTCTCTCTCTCTCTCTCTCTCTCTCTCTCTCTCTCTCTCTCTCTCTCTCTCTCTCTCTCTCTCTCCCTCTCTCTCTCTGTGACCCAGATTGAGAGCTAATTTTTGTCCAGTAAACAACCTTCTCCTTTCTTTTCCTGCCTTTTCATTTTCAGTCCATTTTTTGAGTTGAGTATTGGTTGTACTCAATGGTCTCCCCCCTGAATGAATGAGGAAGGAGGTCTGTGAGGACACGGGACGTCTCATACAGAGCTGATCAGCGAGATATTTGATGCCGCACAGCACTAAGCCCTTTATCCATATTTTTTCTATGTCTCATTCTCCTCCTTTCCTTGTCTTCTCCTTCAGTCACCTTTTTTTTTCCTGTGTGCGACAGGTTCATTTCCCTCCCTAATGGGGTGCTCCAGATTCTGGGGGTTACCAAGGAGGATGAGGGCGCCTACCGCTGTGTCGCGTCCAACTCCGCCAGGAAGCACTTCAGCCGCGAAGCCAGCCTCACCGTCGCAACAGGTGGGGTCCGCTGCAGTGTTTACAGTGTTTGGATAGGCAGAGAAAGTCTTGCTGGTACTGGTTGGGATGTGTGATAGATGACTGCTCCAGTGGGACGTGGTGGGGCTCTGCTTAAAGCAAATACAATTTGCGATTTATTTGTGCTCGATTTGTGTTTGAAATATCTTCCAAACAGCTTCTTAAATTAGGAGTGTTTTCTGCCATGATGCCGCTAGTAGAAGTATTCTAGTGCTGCTAGTAGAAGTATTGCAAGAGCAACAGAGAATGAGAGTCTGTGGAGCCAAGGTGGAGTGAGGAGTCACGTTCAGTTCATTTGACTGATGGAAAAACTGATGTTTTTTGATGCATTCAGTGGGCAGGTAGGGACTCTAAATATTTGACAATCGACTGAAATTTGAATCTTGAAATTCGTTCTGACAGCCTTAGCACTGACCTTCTTAATGGTTTCTGGGTGAAAATCCACTGGTGAATATGAACACTCAGTTTGCAGAAGTAGAGGGGGCCACATCAATCACTTGAGCCCCTCAGTCATCGCTCTCAGTGTGTATTATAATGTGGCTTTGGGATCCCACCTGGTCTGCTGAGAGTAATTCTCAGTGTCAAGAGAGTCCCACTGTACTCCCTTTTCACACTAGAGGGAGGGTGATCCAAGTGACCTAAATAGCTATCAAGCTATTTCGAGGCCATCCTGTTCTTCAATTTTTGAATAGTTAATTATTTCCATTTTTTTTTTTTTAAATCTAATTTAGGTGTGTACCAGTCTAGCCTTAGGCCTGGCCATAACACCATCTCGGCTGTGTCATTAGTAGTACATTATAGTGTGAATTTTGTTGACAACTATCACCTTTATGCTGCCTTATCTGTCGAAAGTACTTCATACTGATAACCATGCTCTTTTGTTACAGTTATTGTCTGATATTGATTTTGAATATCTATACTCTTAGTTGCCTAAAAACATTCTTCCAGCCTTGACACAATCCCTATGGGGGTTTCAGTGGATTGTTTTTTCAGCATCATGTCTGCCAGAATTCACGTCTATGTGCTGCACTATTTTTCATAGATATTGGGTTGCTAATGAACAATTACAAATTACGTCTATGCAGATGACACCATCATGTAGCCTAAGAATTGTTTCTACTCAAAAAATATTAGTTTATCCAAATGTAGCATTTCATGTTTTTCTGTAGATAGTATGAAACTAGAGTAATTACAGCATATCTTTTAGAATTCTGATTGAAGAAATAGAAAATAAAATGCAGGTGAGAATAGAGGACAAAATAATTTAGACAGCTGTTGGAAAGAGATTAGTGCCAGCAGAGATAGTATTTGAATTGCATACAGTTGTATTTGCCATGCTCAGATTGAACATATTTGTTGAATAAATTAATTAAAAATGTAATTTGTAAGACACAATTTGAAATTTAATGCAATGGCTTGAAATTGAATATGATTTTAATTTAATTTAACTTTTAGGTATAACTTCAAATTTGGTTTTCCCAATTGACATTCAGTTTTCCTATTTCCAATTTCCTATATTTCTAATTATTTTTAATCTCTGAGTGTTGACATTAAGGCAGTCACCTCCTCCAAGCCTGCCAACAGTGAGCCAACAGTCTGTGCTTAACCAACCACAAGCCATGTGGCCCTGTGCCTTGTTCCTCTCCTCAGCGAATGATACAGTCTTATTCTTCCCACTTGGTGAAAGAGTGGCAAATTGTTCAGCGGTTCAATTCAGTGGTTCAGTATGGGCCTAATAATTTAAAATGTATGTAATTCAAATACAATCTCTGCTGGCACTAATCTCTTTCTATGCTGTTAGGTAAGTGCTGGTCGGTGGGGAAAACATTTACATGTTTGCAGGATTGTCTGTTGTAACACCTCTCGACAAAGTTTATCATAGTGCCTTAAACTGCACCGCTGCAAATGTTGCACACATCACAGTGAGTTATATCAGAGGAATGTCTCTTCCTACAAGGTGAGCGCAACATAGCCTTTGTTTTTCTGTCATTTTCCTGGCATTACTACAAGGATTACTGCACACCCTGACGGCACAGAACAACAAAATACCAAACAAGAGTGCTTCAAAATGTCATGTATCAACACAGATCAGCATGACAGGAAAGCAGGGAAAGTGCTACAGGAAAGGTGATGTCTATTATGCACCTTTCAAATGAAATTCTCTCTGACAAATAAAATAAATAAATCATACTATTTTCACAATACAAAATAGCGATAACTGAAAAAAGTCCGAAATTTGCTTTTTTTTCTCTAATTAAGTGCAATGATTTTATTCCCTTTTTGTTGAAATATAATTTGGCATTGTGTAGTATGTTTTTAATGTTATGTGCAAAGTGCACAAAGCATTGTTCTCAATGGGGTCAAATCAAATCAAATACTGTGCATAAATGCACTCTTGTCCCTCTTGTGCATAAAATATTCACAAAATGTCTTTGAACATGTGCATGTGAATATGTGGATGGCAGCATACGCCCCTTCTCCCTTTGGTCAAAATTGCATAAAAAGTGTTACTGCGAACTACAAGGTGTTACATGAGTGAATTACACTGTACAGTCAATTAGTCAACAACAATGTGAGGTGTTCATCATTAGGGAGCCCACATTAAAGCCATGCCACATTATCAAGCTCTCTCACTAGCTACTGGAGAGATCAGTCAATTTTAATTGGCCGCTGTGTGGAAACCATTGTGTCTTTTTTGTGAGGCACAGCTTTCGTGTCTTTTGAGAGAGAGAATCAGAGAGAGAAAGAGAGAGAGAGAGAAATAAAAAAAGAAAGGGTAACAGAGAGGGAGAGAGAAACAGACAAATTGAGTGAAAGCAGAAGGGAGACAGAGACTGACTTTTGACATTCTTTAATTAAACATCATCAATCCACAGAGCAAATGAGACATCCCCAATTCACAATAAATAAATAATGAAAAACACCCATTCACATCCATATCCCAAGGCACACACCTCACACACCCACTTCACCATGCGCACACACACACCCGCACACATGCACACACATAAAAAATAGCTAAATCTATCATTACTAAATTATTAAACTGGCAGTAAATACAGAAAAAAAAAAAATTTGTAGTTATGAATTTAAAATCAACCATAAACAAACTAAAGCAGGTATGCTTTTTGTAAATATGATTGATTGTATTAGTGTGAATATAGTAATATTATAATAAAGTGTTTGCTGCCAGGACCCATGTAGAATCCTCCAATGCAGATCACCTGATCTCTAGACAAAGGAGGCTCCTAAAGCACTGTCCATCTAAACCTTATGCTCCCTAGAAACTTCTGCCACTGATGTTACTTAACACAGTGGAGAGCCTTAACGTTTCTGGTCTTAAAACTTGCAGCATAGAAGCCCTTCCCCCTTCCCCCCTAACTCCTCAAAGCTCCCCAGGCTCAGTGTCAAAGGTCAGCAGCCACTCACTCTCCTCTCGCCAGTCCCTTGTCCTGCCTGACACAGTCACAGAGGGAAACTGGGGAGGTTCCTCCCCCCATGGCTGATCGAAAGACTCCAGCACTGGGCCAGGCAGTGAGTCGAGCACCTCTCCTTTCAGCCTCTCCAGCAGTCTCAGTGATGCTATACCAGTCTGCTGTGCTAGCTCCTTAAGGGTCTTCCACCTCTCTGTCTCCAGCTGCCTCATGGGGCCAAGTGTGGTAACATCACTCCTCATGATGTGTAGCCTCACAGCACACACTGGAATGAGTGGGATGTGAAAGATTGTCTCTTCCCACAGTCCAGGCTCTATGCACTCCACTCATGTAGACTCAAACAAATACCAGTCTGTCCAGTCTCATCAGAAAGAACTGGCAGTCCAACCCTGATCCACCAACCCTCAGATCCCCCCCAGCAGATGTCTTGGCAGTCCAGATGTTTCTGAGCTGCCTGGAGTCTAAAAGCCACTGTCCTACTCTCCAGTTTCATCAGCCCTTGCCTTGCCTCATGCACTGGCAGGACTGCAGCTTTAAGGCAGTGGTGTCCAGACCAAAAAAAGTCCACCAATTTTCTCTGTAAACTTTGTTGGAGGCCTCCAGGAGGGCCCAGAACAGCCTGTCAGAATGGCTCACAGTCACTTTAGAGTCCAATGACTGCGGAAATCCCTCCTCTTTGACCCAACCCTCCTGACACCCAAGATCTTCAGCCTTACTACCTTTGGATGAAGTCTCCACTTCCCATATTGGGGATTGAGACCCAGATTACTGCTGGCTTTCATTCTAGCCATCTAATATGGACTGATTTAGACTTGGGACACCACTGCCGTAGCCCATGGTAGAGCGGCACCACCTCCATTGCCCCCAACTGAGAGGTCATGTTGGCCTGACAACTCCAAACAAACCCCCTCTTGACACTCCAAACCTAAACTAAACCACTGTGTTTCAATAATACCCCCCAGGTTGTGTGGAGCGCACTGGACACACAACCAGACCAAATCAACATAAGTTTACCCTGTGGACAAGGCAAGGAAGTAGAGATGAAGATTTATCTGTGTATCTACTGGCAGCCTGCACAAATACACATTCCATACACAGAACTTGCATGTACACACACACACTCTCTCTCTCACACACACACACACACACACATACAACAGTTAATACATTACCATTTGGACACACATTTGGCACATACAGAACATACTTGGAAATTAAGTGGAGGAAGTGCAGTTTTTTTATTTTCACACCTCCAATTATAAGGGAGGCTGATGCACCAAGCCTATTTTCCCTCGGTGGTCTTGCTGCTGCCGCGGAACCCTGGGAGGAAGCCACTCAAGGCTCTTTTATGAGCCCTTACATGAAACAGATGTCAGATCCAATGCCATCACTTTACTCGCCTCCACTTCAGAGCTCTATGAATAGAATACCTCAACATCCATGGCTACACTTTGACCGATTGATGCTGAGTGCATCAAGTTCACTTCTTTGGCTTGAGAACCTGGAGAAAATATGAAACATTCAGTTGCCCTCCCCTCTCTTTTGATGTGCCTTACACACCACCCACACCCTTCATACCCGCAGAAGACCCCTATGAAGGCGCACCCTGCAGTGCAGTCCTTGCAAAGGCAGACTGACCCACTTAAAGCCTCATGCATAACCAAGCAGTGCCGTATGTAATCTCAATGATTAATTTATAACGTGTTTACAGAATCCCGGGCCGCATTCTGGGGATCATTAGCATTATGCGCTGCTGAGACAGCCTTGGCTGAGCCGGGCTGCAGTGGCGCAAGGCCCTCTGACACCATTGGTACTTTGGGAACTCACGCACAGTGTCTCCAAGAAAAATGAATTATATCCTTATCTAGAGGAGACGTGCCTCAGCTCTAAAAGTAAGCCTTTGCCTTTTCTCTCACAGAGGCATTCTTTATTTCCCATCCTCTTTCTTTCCCTCTCCTTTCTTCGGGAAACACCACCTCCTCCCTCTGTCTCTTCCTTTTCCTCACTTTTCTTCTCTCCCCTCAGTGAGTCCTTCTCCACAGTCAGTGGTTCCTAAGTGGTTTGGTGTATCTGCTCTCCGTTAGTGAAGGGCATTGTGGGATGTGTCTAGCATCCTGCCGCTGCCTGTCTTGCAGCCTTTGTCTCTGCCAGTCTTCTCTTTGGTGCTGCAAAGGCTGCCACAAATACTAGGCAGCATTTTGACCAAATGCAAAGGAGTAATTTGCTTAAAAAGTCAGAAATTGAGCATCAAAGCTTTCAAATACCCTAGGGAAAGACAATTTACCCTTTTTATTTTATTTTATTTATAAACATTATAAAAATCATTTCAGCCATATGTTAAGATATGTTTTCACAGTTAACATGAATAAAACATTTTATTGACCAAAATTTCACATGGGACCTTATTATATGTATACTATACTATACTATACTATACTATACTATACTATACTATACTATATACTCTCTCTTTCTCTGTCCCTCTTTCTTTCTCTGATTTTCATATATCTCGTACTATATGTTCACTTGTTCACAGTCTGTAATATTACATCAACAACATGCATTTTGTCTCATTTGATGAGCTTCATCCTTGCTGTAGGCAATAGCAGTATTGACCATCTCCATTGCCACAAACATGTTTACATCATGGCCTGTGTCCAGGGCAAAGGATACTGTTGTGTCAGTGTCAGCTGATCTGTCTGGCCTGAGGTCAGTGCTCCTGCTAAGAGATGAGATGATGATGATGAGATGAGATGTTGTCCATAGAGGATAGGATGGGGTTTACCCCTGTCTGGATGTCATTTGTATAGGTCAAGGCTAGTCAGTGTTTATATTTATATACACTTAATCTATGTCACAGTAGGCAGTGGACACTCACTTAAAGATGGTAAAAGAAAATTTTGGGGGAAAAAAATACTGGACACCACACATCCAAAGGACACTTAACTATATATATTATTGCAGTATACATGGTGGCACTCCATTGAGGAAAGCAAGCATCATTAGTGTCATCAGAAATCGTGATGAGCCTTGATCAGAAACCTCAGAAAGCTTGTCTATTCAAGTTATCCATCTCCGTCTTTGTACTGTAATTGACAGATGGCAGTCATGAGTCATGGACCCAGGGAACAAGTTAAACCATTGTATTGTAATAAAATATGGACATCAATGATAATACCATCCAAATTTGTTAAATTCCTGAAAATGTACTTGTGTAAGGTTTGTAAGGTAAGGTTTTTGACTGATAAAATGCGCAAAATAATTATTTTATTCTGGGTAGTGCAAGTTAATTGTATACTGAGTAACCAGAGAAAAAATGTAGAGGCAGTTGTTGATATTACATATTCGTCACGTTATGTTGTGTCATGCTGTGCTGAATTGTGGTGTCTACAGTGGGCAGCTTGTTCAAATTTAAAAAAGAGATGGTGAATAAATAAATGACTTTCTTCCCATAGAGTTTTCCTGAAATATGTAATAAATAAAGGTGATGCTTCTAACAATTTGTGCAACGAGGGCTGCCATTCTCTATTTTCCCCTCATCTTATTAACCTTAATTTATTCAATGAAAAGTTTTGCTGAGCATGCATGCTCTTTTTCCAGATACACCCTGCCTCGCATTCATACAGTTACACCCATGGGAGCCTGGAAGCTACCCAGTACACCCACAATCAGCGACTGTTGGCCATGTTGGACCGCCACTGGAGCAAGTGGGGGTTAAATGAGGAAATGTTGATCACACATCAACAGTAGTTGATGAGGGAGGGGATAGCGTTACTCATCCCTCGGGCTGGGGATTCAAATTGGCAATTTTCCAGTTACAAGCACACATCTCTAACATTTAGGCAACCACAAACCCAAATTACAAATTTGTTTTTCTGTTTATAGGCTCTACACAAGCCCTGAACAAAGTAGTGATTGTGGCACCACCTCAGAATGCCTCGGTGGTGCTGGGCCGTCCTGCTGTGATGGAGTGTATGGCACAAGGCCAGCCGAAACCTCTGGTATCCTGGAGCAGGCAAGGTAAAGCTACCAAACACACTTTATTTTCCCTCTCTAGTTCTCACCCTGTCTATCTCACTCACTGTTTCTATCTGTCGCTCTCTTTCAATATCTCTGTCTCTCACCCACAAAGACAGACCATCAACACTGCAATATCAGATTTGCATACTTGGGAGCATTAATATGGCCTTTCTCTCACTGACCTTGGAGATAATAGCTGTCTCTTCTCGGCTCTTCCTCCATTATTCTTTAGTGTTGTGAGCCATGCTTTACATGAGATAAGCTTTGATTGCTGGAACATTGAGTGGTTCTGTGATATTTGTCAATTTGATTCTTTCGCACCTCCGATGCTTTGACACACACACTTGTAAACAACGCGGCCCTAGTGAGAATGAAGGCATGTGAAACTGTCGGAATTCCCTTCTCCTGCTGTCAGATTTGGCAATGTCTCCTCAGTTGTCTTGGAGAGTCGAGGAGCAACGTGCCAATATAGAAACATCCTTGAACCCAGACTGGAATGTCACAGAGCCACCTGCTGGTCAGACTGTGGGATCACTCAGGCCGAATCACCTGCCGCTGACACACTGCTGCCTCTGTCCTTTGTGCTGTTTCTCAGGCAACTGAAAGCCTGGGAAATGATCTCCAATTTTCTTAAGGCCAATCTCACTTTCATCACTATCATACCTGATCTCTGAGACAGTCCTTTGTTCCTTTCCACTCTGATCAGATGGAAAGCCCATTTCCACTGATGTGGTCGTCCTGGAAACGAATCTGGTGATCCGGGACACTAGGCGTCACCATGCCGGCGTCTATGTCTGCCGGGCCAACAAACCCAAGACCAGAGAGTTTGTCATTGCTGCTGCTGAGCTGCATGTGCCTGGTAAGACTCATATTGATGAGGCATCTCTGAGACTAGTTTGCTCATAAGTCACAGAGCAAGTTTATCTTGAAGTTCCCATGGTAATGGAAAACCTGTAAAACTCAAAGAGTTTTAAAATTTTGTCTTAGAGGACTGAGAAAGTTATGGAAAATCATACATATGCAAAAAGCTTTGGAAATGTCATAGACATTCATTCATAATCTGCTTTTTAACTACCAGGTAAAGAGGGTTGTTTAGTCATGTTTCCTCTAGAACAAACTCAAAACAACATCTGTTAAATCAGATCGTGCCTCTCCTCTGCTGATCTGAAAAAATAGATACTTAATAGTTTTCAAGCCAAAATACTCATTCTTTTTATTTTGTAGTGTAGGTATAATCAGTGTCCCTTATAAGTCAGAGCTTTCTTCTCCCTCCTTCCATCAGCCCCTCCGGTGATTCTCCAGCCCCCAGAGACGGTGTCCCTCTCCCGGGGAAACACGGCCAGGTTTGTGTGCAACAGCTCTGGGGAACCTCCCCCGGTGCTGCACTGGCTGAAGAACGGCCAGCCCATCAAGTCTTACAGGCGGGTGAAGACCCAGAGCCCCGGGGTCCTGCTCATCAACCAACTGGCACTGGAGGACGCGGGCTACTACCAGTGCATCGCGGACAACAGCCTGGGCACGGCCTGCGCCACCGCCAAGCTGACAGTGATCGTGAGGGAGGGTCTGCCCAGCCCTCCTCGCCACCTGTCCGCCGCGCCTTACTCCAGCACCACCGCCCTGCTCACCTGGGACAAACCCGAGCACAACGCCGACCAGATCATCGGCTACTCCGTGCACTGCCAACGCGCCGCAGGTGCGTCTGTGTGCGAGTGTGTGCCTTTATGCCCGCATGCATATCGTCGCTGTCGGGAGAAAACCTTGTAACTCTGATTACTTGATTTTCATTTTTTAACTTTAATTAAAGGGTCACATGCTCCTCTATAGGTTGAGATAATTCTACAACCCTTGGGGTCATGGAACACTTTAAAAAGCAATTGGATAAATTAAAAAATGAAAGGTCAACAAGCTAAAACCAAGGCTGTTTTCTTTTAAACATTTTGGAGATACAAGGTTTTCATCCAGCAACGGTGATAATGATAGCCAATATGTGGCTGTCATTGGTATCCTGTGGTGGTGCTCCACTGCATGTAAGCAGACAGTAAGTGTGTACACACTGTCATATTAAACCATGTAAGATGCGATTGTGTA
Source organism: Centroberyx affinis (assembly GCF_046629955.1). Classification (NCBI taxonomy): domain Eukaryota; kingdom Metazoa; phylum Chordata; class Actinopteri; order Beryciformes; family Berycidae; genus Centroberyx; species Centroberyx affinis. The sequence goes on along the minus strand of NW_027281903.1, from coordinate 213,863 downwards.
TTCTCATCCGTCCCAGGCTCAGATAATGTGGAGTACCAGTTTGCGATGAACAACGACACCACAGAGTATCACGTGAAAGAGCTCCTCCCCCATACAGCCTACACCTTCTTTGTGGTGGCCTACTCTCCCATGGGCGCCAGTCGCCCGTCCCTGCCTGTCACCGTGGAGATGCTGGAGGATGGTGAGTAATCAGACATTGTGCACAGAGGCAAAATAAGGTCAACCTCCAATGTTTCACTGAGTCACAGTGTAAACCTTATTAGCCTGCCAACTTTGTAACTCTTAAGGCTTTTGAAGAGTTCATGAATCACCAGTAGTTTATGCAGCCATTTAAAATGCAGTAAAGATACAACACAGCTTCAGTGCACAGTGAATAAAAAAAAATCTTCTCTCTCTCTTTCACTCTTCTTTAATATTCAGTTTTATTATTTATTTTTATGGTACCCTCAGTGATTATATAGTGTATCGTTGTTGCCTATCTATCAAACGTGGTTACCACTGATATCAACCTATCTATGTAGTAGAGTCACCACATCTGTGCAACAGGTCACCGCTGAAAGCCTCTTTGTCTCCTTCCGTAGTTTGGGTTGGTACACACCTCCATGGCTTTTAAAGGTTTAATAACTATAGTTTTGTAATACGTAGAGTGGTTTTTACAAGTTTCCAGGGACTGTACACAACAATAAGACGTGAAAACCAAAGATTGTGTATGATCAGGCTGTTCATAATGTCCTCCTCTTCCCTCCTCCAGTGCCCAGTGCGCCTCCTCAGCTGTCTATAGCCAGCACCTCCCCCACAGACATCAGGCTGATGTGGCACCCACTGTCCTCCCAGCACAGCCGAGGAGCCGTTACCCGCTACCGCATCGAGTACACCACTCTGGATCAGGGTGAGCAACCTAACTCTGACCCCAAAACTGACAAAAAAAAGCTTGGCTTATACTGGTAGAAGGTACCTGCTAGGCGGTAAAAGCACACTTTCATATAATATTGCTACAAACAAGAATATAATTCAGGAGCCTTACTGCAAAATGCTAGAATTTCTGCAAGCCAGATTTGCTGCCAGATGTTGGAATCTCTTTCAGTTTCAGTTATTCATCAGAAGAGAAGAATTGATAGTCTACTTCATTTGATTTTATTTCATTATTTATTATTCCTCATTATTTTATTATTTTTTCTGAAAACAGCTTGTAATGGCTAAAGAGTGTTATAGGAAATTTGTAGAAATGTGTTTGATAGGGCTATGCACACATGAACTCAAGATATAAAATGTTATAAAGACGATGTCAAAGTAAACTGCAGAGCAGAATAACCTAATATAACTAAAATATATCTAATATAATATATGACTCTCTGTAATATATGGGGTGATCAAGTTAATTTGGAATGGAGCTCTTTTCATAACAAGCTGTCCTTGAGAGGGCAGTGTAGTTGCAGTATTATATAAAGTAGTGCCTGTTTTTCTGGGATTAAATGCAATGTTCGCAAAGTAGATATAAGAACATGTATTTTTTCTTGTATGACACAGACTGTCTAATGAATCATCAAGCTGCATATGAAAGAATATAATGGTGCATATTCGCTAAAAAGGACCTTTTGTGCATCAGATACACAAGATTAGTAGTACACACCATTAGTAGTATATCTGTGTACGACGTGTGTGTGTGTGTGTGTATCTGGGTGTGTGTGTTCCAACAGCGGACAATGTGTTCTCAGTGGAGGTGGGGGGTAATGAGACCCAGTTCACCCTGAGAGAGCTGCAGCCCAACCAGGCCTACCGGCTGAGGATGGCAGCTGGCACAGGAGCCGGCTTTGGGGTTCCATCAGAGTGGGCACAGCACCACACACTAGCCCACTACAACCACAGCAACCACAGCATGGGTAAGAAACCACAACCAGACCTGGGTCACATTGCACTTTCTTCATGTGATTTGTTTCATCCAAGGTTCCCATAGAATTTCTGTAATATTATGGAATTTTGAGAGCTGTTTTCCAGACAGGGAAAGTCTGATGATTTGATAAATTCTCTGGGAAAGTGGGGGAATATCAGGGAAAACGGTTCACTCCACAGGAATATATAGTACCAGAATGTATTTTCCAACTTGTTTCACACATTTGTTGCATTAAATGGTAGCTTTCAGGTGTTTTTCTCCACAGTAAACCCAACTATAGTGGTAAGTATAGTTGTCCAATACTGACTGTTCACCACGAAAAACAACATTAACAAACCAGGAAGAAATGACATTTCTAGGTCAAAGTAGTGTTCTGACTTAGTTATGGAAAGTCTTGGAAAAGTCATGGAATTTTTCATCAGGGCCACAGTGGGAAACTGTTTTATTCTATTAACAGTAGGTGCCAGATGAGTGGCATTTTCCTCATATGATAATGCAATGGATGCCAGAAAGGCTTGGCAATCATAGGAAAGTATTGTAAAATTAAAATATTGTAAAATTAACTAAAAAACTGTGATTGACAACTAATCTGACACTTTCAAATTGTCCTGATACTGTAAGCCCCACCCTGGTACTTCAAGAACATTAAAACAAACTCTTAGACTTAATTGTAAATACTATTTGACCCAGGACTTGTAATACCACTTTCACACACAAACAACCCTGGAATATTACAGAGGAATTTCCTATGGTCTGTCACCTTGCATAAAAATCAGATGTGTTTACATTCTGTGTTCAATATGGTGAACACAATGAGGCTTCAGACACAAAGCCATGCAGCTTAAGCACTGAACTTTCACACCAAGTGGGGCAGAGTTTGATCTGGCTCTCCTGATCTTGATCGGGGTTGACCCTTTCAGACTGACAATTATCCAACATATTCCCCGGTTTCCCAGGTATTCCCACGTCACTAGTGAAAGGGGTGTAAGACACAACACAGCATCATATACAGCAGTGAACAGCATTAAGTTAACATTCTGGATTCGTCATTCCATTCAAGTTAGTGATCCAGTTGGAAGGGCCAGCACAGAAGATGAAGTGCAGAACGTACTCGGCAGTGGGCAGAACACATACACATACCAACTGAAGACTATTATATTTTAGTTTGAAAGCAGCAGGACAATGCGCCCGTCTGCTGCGGTGGTGTTTGTGTCTGTTGTTTGGCGCCTGAGTACTCACATATTCAGACCAACAAAAGAATGTCAGTGACCGAGCACTCATGCACACGTACCAACAAAAGAACATGGCATTTCAGGAAAAGCCATCCTGCCACTGTGTCAGTGGGGGTGTGTATTTACACGCACATTCATATTATGTTTTATTTTGTTTTGTTTTGTTTTGTTTTTTACGATACTCACATATTCTGTGTAAATAGGTGGCAGGCTGGCCCATAATGGTAAGGTCACATGTTCAATCCCTGCAACAGCCACACATTCTGTCAAAATGTCCTTGAGCCAAGCCACTGAACCCTTTCCTACTCAATTTGGACACGTGTCAGCTGAAAGCCTAATTTGTGTATTGTGCTTACAATAGATGGGCTAATCTCATATCTCAGTTTTGAGAAACTCCACTATGATAGCTGATAGTAACTGGGATATTGAGGCATGTGAACACCTTCCAATTTACTGTTGTTTTCGTTGTTTGTGAGCTCTGATTCACAGATAATATTCTGAATATTCTGCTAATTTATGTATAGAGAGATATAGGACGATGGATAGGAAGAGCATGAATAGCTTATCCCAAATATGGGATATGACATGTGACCTATTAGCAATTTTGCATGTATCTAAACACTATCAGTGATCTATTCCAGAAACAAGTGGTCAACATATAGCCAGAGTGAGAGTCTCTCATGTGTTTAGCTGTAATGTCATCTCATGTGGGCTTGATGTTTTCATTTTGCTTTCCCTCTTCCAATCTCTCTCAGTGATCTTCGCCCCCACTGAGCTGAAAGTCAGAGCCAGAGTGAACACCCTCAACGTGACGTGGCAGCCCTCGCCCAATCACACGCAGATCTCTGGTTATAAGCTCTCCTGCAGAGAGGTGGAGGCTGAGGAGCCAGCCAATGGGGAAAGGACGACACAGACCCACACCATCAGGCTCCGTAAGAAGGCCAGGCATCATCTCCTCACTGGGCTGGGTACGTTGTAGCTAATCTCACAAGTCAGATTTTAATATTACCATATTAAAATATATATAAATCCTACATAATATAAAATTCTGATTCGACTCTGGGTTACCAAGAATGAGTTGTAGGCAGAAACCTCCAAATGTAACTTGCTTTCAATTATATTTTTCTTTCATTTTCTACCTTTTACTAGTCCAATTTTAGTACAATGTGCACACCTGAATGGCCTGAATGGTTAAACTCTGCTGGGACTGGAAATTAATGAACTCTTGCAACTCAAGCTACAAAGCAGGCCATGGCCTAGTGACATTGTGTTTTAGATCTGTATTTAGATGTAGTGATTATAGACAGTGTTCCGGAGCTCGGGTGAGCTTGGAGCTCACACATTTCTTTTTTTTTTTCATTCCTTAAGACCCTCACCTCTGTACACACATGTACCTCATCTTGAATCCTGCCACAGCCTTCACTCCTTACTCTTTCTCCCTGCCAACTGTCTCAATAAAGACAAAATACTAAAGGAAGTGGTGACTGGTTTAAAAAAAAGTGTGAGGTGTGAGATTATCATGAGCAATGTAATTTTTTAAAGATTTGGATGACTTGGCTTCCGTTCATCTGTTCACCGGTGGCCTTGGCAGACAGAGCTACTGTATGTGCTTCATTCAAAACCTGCTTTCACACATTCTCACCTTTGACAGACCCCTCTCATTTAATAGATGGCTGGTATGTTGACAAAATTAATAAGTCATTGTCTCATTGAAAGACAAGCTGGCTCTTAATTGAAAGCATTTGAATGTAGGCCGTAGCACTTTGAGAGTGGCCATTTGTGGTTTTCAGGATGTGTGTAGAGAGAGCAGACATGAATTGGCTGCATTTAGATTAAAAGTAGAGCCTAATGTCAGTACTTAAAAGACTGATCTCTGAAAGAGGGTGCATTTGGTGAGAGCCAATGCTGCTCACATGGTGTAATAGTGGTCAAGAGGTGATTCAGCTTGTTCAGGGGGCTGGAAAATCCATTAATCATGATCAGGTTTGCTTGGTACAGTATGTCTACTGTATGTATGGCTGCCAAGATCACTATTTTATTCACCCATCCCGTTTATCTATAAATTATTTTTCTCTCTCTATCTTTCTCCCGCTCTCCCTGTGTGCGTGTGCCAGTGCCCGACCGGCAGTATGAGGTGAGAGTCTGGGCTTTCAACAAGCAAGCAGACGGAGCAGCTGCTGTCTGGAAGGGAAGGACAGAAAAGGGCCATGATAGACGTAAGATTTGTTTTACCATGTGTGTATGTGCCCATACCTATGCCTGGTGTGTGTGTGTGTGTGTGTGTGTGTGTGTGTATGTGCACATTGGAGCATTTGAGAACATAAGAGCATGTGTTGGTGATCAGGTTTTTTTGTATCCTTGAGCGGCCCTTAAACCCCATATTGAACGTGTAATATATGAACCTTACCTCAGTTACAATTGAATTTTCCTGGAATCAAAACAAAAGTGAATCAATTCATGTGCACATATGTGTTAAAGCATCACTGCCGCCCATGGGGAGCCCCCCTCCGCTGCCCCCCAGCATCGTCCAAGCCACGGCCAACAGCTCCACTTCCATCTGGCTGCGCTGGGAGAAGCCGCGGTTCAGCAACGTACGCATCATCAACTACACAGTGCGCTGCAGCCCGGCGGGCATCACCAACGCCTCACTGGTCTCCTACCACACCAGGTCAGAACTCAGGCCCAACAACTGAAACTTAATCATACGTATAATGTTATAAATGGCACTGCCCCTGGACTTCTTTCAGAATTTACTTCACTTCAGACATAGAGTGTCGTACTTATTTGACTGTTTGGCAGTTAGTACCAGCTCTCACATTCGAGATTCAAATGAAAAAAATATACATTTCAAGTGCACCTCTTGTTATTTGAAGACCAGTGTGTGTTTAAATCACCACGTCTTCTCCACTGCGGCAAATCCAAAACTGTGTGATATAAAACATAGGTCACAGTTCTGGGACACAAAAAACAATTACTGTTCTGGAGGCATTCTGGAGGTATTGTTGTTTTCGTGCTCTCGGGTGTCGCCTCCACAGTTCGTACTTATTTTACTGTCTCTCTTTTTTCCAGTGTTTTTATCATTTGCACAAATAAACTAAACTAAATCATAATAATTTTATTTGCCCAGTACAATAAATTTGTCTTGGTGATGTTTTTTTAGGGATATACTGTAAAAACAACTAACATCGTACACAGTACAGACCTCCAACTCCAAGACCTCACATTTAGAAAACAATGCAGGACAAGCAATAGACAGTGGACAGTGGTGGAAGAAGTACTGAGATCTTTTACTTAAGGAAAAGTAGCAATACAACAATGTAAAGATACTCCATTACAAGTAAAAGTCCTGCATTCATTTAGAGAGAAATTATTGGAATATTAATACTGATTTATTGACATACATGTGCATGTAAGCAGCATTTTAAAGTTGTCAACGTGAAGCTAATCTTGACAATTTAGCTATACTTTTGGGTAGTCTAATCTATAACAATGCTATTTTATAGTTGTTTTATAAAGATGATCAAATGTTTTAAATATAAAATATTGATCTGAAAAGTAACTAGTAACTATAGCTGTGAAATAAATGTAATGGAGTAAAAAGTATAATATTTCCCTCTAAAATGTAGTGGAGTAGAAGTACAAAGTAGTATAAAATGGAAATACTCAAGTGAAGTACCTCAAAATTGTACTTAAGTACAGTACTTGAGTAAATGTACTTAGTTACTTTCCACCACTAACAGTGGACTTTATGTTACTTTACATAAATACAAAAAAGTCACCACACCAATGTCCAAGGTAAGCAAGATTCTTATGTAGCATGGACATGGGTAAAATGGCATACTGCAGGTATTACAAATAGTACCGTATTGGTAATAATTGAAAATAATAAAAAGGTCATAAAAAATATTGTAGTCTACACAGTGACAGTAGTGGGGTCACACTCAGTTCCACTGATTTACTAAAGTAAAAGTAAATTATTCCTTCTATCAATGCATAATATAAAACATACACTGCATACTCACAGGTCTTTCGATCGTTCCCTCTCCCTGTGTGTGTTGCAGCTCTGCTCAGGAGATCCTGCTCGGGGCGCTGAAGCCCTTCACCCGCTACGAGCTGGCAGTGCAGTCCAACGGAGTGGACGTGGTCGGACCCTTCAGCGGCACCGTGGAGGAGTCCACTCTGTCTGACCGTGAGTCTGTAGAGTGCTCCTATCTCTTTTGTCAGATAAGGTTGTTTTCATTTTCACATTTTAAAGACAGAATTCTGTATAGAGTCTACATTTACATGTTACATTGACATTAAATTGCTAGGAAAGACATACAAAGAAATAAAGCATAACAAAGGAAAAACTGAAAACAAATGCAAACAGAAAAGACTTCCAATTAGGACGCCATTCGATAATCATAGAAAACAAAGTTTCCTCCAGGTTTTTATGGCCTTTAAAAGCCTTTTGTTTGGTAATCAGCAGCATAGGTTTTGTATAGAGAAGGGGTAGAGGGTAGAGGGTATTGGAACTCATGTAGAACTATGATATAAGGAAAAAACACATTTTATGGTATTTAATTGGTCAGGAAATACATTTGAGTGGGCCATCCAAGTCTGTCTCACGCACTTGTTATTTATGAATGAAAACCACATCCCCTCCCTCAGTAACTACCACTGTGGTGCCCTTGAGCAAGGCACTTAACCCCCTTCTGCTCAAGGGGAGCTACTCTGTGGCAAACAGCAGAAAAACTGTGGCTGTACTGGGCAGCTCCCAAGGGTGGATGTGATATGTAGCTGTGTGGGGATGATGCAGGGCTTTGCTGGAAAAGAGGAAGCATGGTCAGTAAACCTCAAGAGCTGCTTCATTTTAGTCATGTGGCATTGGCCAGAATTTTAGTGGTGGTTTTTATTTGGTACAGCTAGAGGTGCGTGTCTAAAAAATAAATTACCTAAATTTAAGACCTCATAAAGTATTAATAATAAGTTTTCATATAGATATTGGGCCTTACTTTTTTTTTACCATGCAGTGACAGGTGCACTCTTATATTAATACAGTTGTACAATGTATGTTTTTGTCTTATTTATGTTTTGCTTATTTATTTTAGTTTATAAATTGGTCTTAAATTCAGTTCCAGGTAGCATTAAAAAGGTTTCAAAAAGTCTAAATTTCTCAAGCCTGCAGAAAACCCTAAACCCAAACCCAAACCCTAATGCATGTGTGTGTGCATGTGTGTGTGCGAGTGTATGCCTGTGTATGCATGCGTGTTTGTGTATGTATGTGTGTATGTGTGTGTGTGTGTGTGTGTGTGTGTGTGTGTGTGTGTGTGTGTGTGTGTATGTGTGCTCACTGACACGTGCAGATCAGCCTATTCAGCGAGTGTGATCGCGGCTGGCCAGCGGACAGGGGGATTAATAGTTGGCATCAGCGGCTGATAATTGGCTGTAATAAAACACCCAGATGGAGAGGTGGCCCTCATGTCGGCCAGCAGCTCTCTCCTTCCGTCAGCCAAGCGGTGGCAAGGACGGGCGAGTCAGGAGAGCGCCGCTTTTAATGGCGTTATTACCACCAGTCACCCCGTCACTCTCTCCACTACCATGCATCATCACCTGAGCCCCAGCCCATTCCCCCTTGCCCCCCCTCCACCTCTCCTGTACCCAGGTGGCAGGGACATGAGGCCCCAGATGGCTGGCACATGACATGTCAAATCCCCCACCAAGACAATATACGTTCCCCAGCTGCGGTGCCTCATTTCTGGGCTCTAATTACTGACCCCCTCCCTTGTCCTCCAGGGCCCTCCACACCTCCGGAGGAGCTGCAGCTGAGCGCTCTGGACTCCTCCTCTGTGCTGGTGAGCTGGCGCCCTCCGCTGGAGTCCAACGGTATCATCATCAGCTACATGATCCTGTACAGCGGCAACCTCAGCCAGCCTGAACACTTGTGGAAGAACCTCTCTCAGGATGGTGGGTGCTGCCTGGCATGACACATGGCACTGGCTCTGCATAGCATGAAAACACATTCATCTTAAACTCCTATTCTCGAATCAGGCCTGCCATTGTGGTGACATCATTTCACTTAGTTTCAGTGCAACTCATCTTTTCAGGATTTTTTCTTGAATAAAGATCTTTCCTTGATCTTGAAACAAGTGGAATGATTTCCCTTTGTTTTTCTGAAATGTTCAAGAAAATGTGAACCGTGTGAAGGACCATGGATCTGGTTAAAATCTCTCTCTCTCCCCCTCTCTCTCTCTCTCTCTCTCCCTCCCTCCCTCTCTCTCTCTCTCTCTCTCTCTCTCTCTCTCTCTCTCTCTCTCTCTCTCTCAGGTACCATTACCAGTGTGGAGGTCCAGGGCTTGTCCAGCGGAACTCGCTACTTCTTCAAGATGGGAGCGTGTACTGAGGTGGGGCAGGGGCCTTACTCACCTGTTAAGGACGTACACACTCCCCCTCAAAAATACGGTAAGCATCAAATGACACATCTGGAGGCGGTCGTGATAATAGTAGCAGCAGTAACAGTAGTAATAATGCCAGTAATAGTCTTAGTAGCAGTAATTGTGGTATTGGTGGTAGTAGTAGCAGTAGATGTAGTAATACGTTATTGATCCTACAACGGGATATTCTGTTATCATTTCAACACCATAAGTGCCACATTACACAGGACAATCCATAATCATGACACTGTCCACATAGACAGAACACAAACAGTCATCTATAGCAGTGGTTCTCAAAGTGGGGTCCGGGGACCCCCAGGGGTCCGTGGCACTCTGCCAGGGGGTCCATGAAAAGAAGTGTACAGAAGAGGACATGTCTTCTGATATCAAGTCACAACTCCTGGAAAGATTGAGAGTGTCTAAATTTGCGGTTAATTGGATGAGTCCAATTGCAATGCAGGCATGTGTTCAGTTTGTTAGGGTTAGGGTTAGGGTTGTTATGATTAGACTTTTATCAATCATTACGTATGAACTAAGAGTGAAACACTTTATCTTGATATGTATGTGTGTGTGTGTGTGTGTGTGTATGTTCTGAAATGCACAAATTAGCACTTTTCTCTTGATTTCCCTTTGATATTTTGTTTAGGTACAGTGTTACTTGCAGCTAATTGATTGATTGTTTTATGGGTATTCTGTGTTGAGATGGTGCAAATATTTTTAATACATATCTAATATCTTTCTAATACATTTCTCTTGTGTTGTTCTTTCACATAACTAAGACTATAGAAGTGTAAAAAATAGGCTACGTCAGATTATTCCAAGTCAATTTTTATTTATATAGCCCAAAATCACAAATCAGAATGTGGGGGTCCCCGGTATATTCTTTATCTTGTAAGGGGTCCTTGGCTGAAAAACAATTGAGAACCTCTGACCTATAGCATTTACAGTAAGATGACAGTAAATCTTGTATTTTTTTTCTGGCCTTCTGTCTCCACGTTTCTGTCACTCCACACACAGCTGCACACACACACATACACACACACCTTTGCATTAAAGTGGGTAATTTGCCCTGCCAGTAAAGACAGCTAGCGCTGCAGGAGACTGTTATTTCCCTCCTCTTATTCTGGGTTCTTTTGAGGAGATAATTGAGTGTGGATATCAAAGGGACGGTCTCATCAGCGACCCCCTGGGAGATCTTTGAATTAGTGCTCTCTCTACGTTGCAGAATTGCTGTGAAAAGCACTTTCTCAACTCTCATATCACTCTCTATCTGAGGTTGAGCTTGCTATCTCATTATGCACTTTGTAATTCCATCAATCAACTTTAAGCATCACCTTCAATAATTATATGCCCCTCTGTCTTTATACAGAGTCATATATCCAGAATCCTAAACTCATTCTTGAACTATTAGTCAACATGAACCCCTCAGACTCAGTCAGGGACACTGTTGATGTTGAGGTCTAACAGCACTTGCAAACAGTCCACTCAGCATTGAAACTAATGGGTGTGAAGTCTTTCAGTGTGCAGTATAATTACTTAATGCATTTAAACGCGCTCAGATGGGCACCTGAGAGGAGTGCTGCTGTGCACACAACATAAACCACAACCTGTACTACTTATAAATACTTTTTAGCTGTGACCAGCAGCTAGTATAAGCGGCTTTGGTCGCTTGGTAGTGTTGGTAGAGTCGGCCTATCAGTCCCAGAAATTTCACCAAACCCCACTGCGCATATAGAGCTGCAGGATACAGAGATACAATACCTGTAAATTTCTCAGACTGGCTACTTCAGCTGTTTTCTAATCCCGGTGTTGGAAATATGGAATAATTCAAACAGAGTTTCACTCTTGAACCCAATGTTTACATTGTGCTATTTGACATGGTCCACTTAAAATATAGCATTTTTCCACCAAGACACTGAGAAAACAGTTACACTCCACACCATAAATTAATCTTTTAGTTTAATTATACTGATTGATGTTGCACACAGTCAAGAATAGGTCTAAATGAGAGATCATTGATTAGGCCTATTCATGAACATCCTTATTAGTGACTGCATAATCATACAAGTATAGGTCTACTTGAGGCTACCACTTGTCACAGCAGCCCCAATAAGGTAACCTGCACCAATCTGGTTGCAAATTGTCACAAATTACGGGTTTGTTTTGTTTTATCTATTTAAGAGCCAAATGGGTGGGGTTTGATTGCCAAAAGGTTTATATAACCACAGGAAAGCATCCAAAAGTCTGTCGAGTATACTCTTTTGTTACTGAGCAATTACCTGATATTGTTTACATTTTCCTGATGTGATAAAACAAACAATGAGAATGATTTGTCACTAATATTTGACCCAAGTGTGAGGGTAGAATAACGAAATAAGCTTGCATCTCACCCTGCCTGTGAAGGTGTCTCTCCCACCCTCACATCGCTGGCTCTAATCCCTGTGCCTTGAAAAAGACAGAGTAACAGGTTTATTTTGGTCACATGGGCTGTGATAGTGTTGCCAGTATGCAGTGTGAATGAGACTAAGGTGGCTGGTGGGCGGGTGAGAGCTCTCGCCATCTGTTTCCTCTCCTGTCCGTGGCCAGACTGCCAAAGATACCCTCATAACTGAATATCAATGAAGCTCTGCTCTCCCCAATGTTTCCTCGTACCTCTTTGCTGCTTGAAGTTTCTTAAATTAAGAAATTAATACATGCTAGGACAGTCTCTTTACATCAGACCTGGGCCAAATAGTATATGCAAAGAATTCATAGTGTTTTTTTAACCTCATCAGAGCACTAAATGGGTTCCACATAGGGAAATACAGTTTGCAGCCATTGAGGAAAATGTTTGAAAGTCTATATGGTTTACATGTCTGGGATTGACCACATACAGTATCTGATACTATCTGAATTATTGTGATGTGGTAAACTGCATCAAGCTGGTGCTCCAAAAAGGTTAAAACAAATACTGTGAATTATTTGCAAATACTATTTAACTTTGTCTTACATGCACACAGCCCCCAAGTATCCAAGTACACCCTGCTCTGTGCTGTCCAGATAGTTATTTATCTTGATTCGTACCTTTTCTCCTCCTCATCCATGTTGTCTGATGTTTGTACAGAGCTGGACATCCATGCAGTGACCGGCATCATAGTTGGCGTGTGTCTGGGGCTGTTATGCATCCTGCTCTGCATGTGTTTCAGCTTCCGCAACGGCAAGGCCAGGTATGGTAACAACAGTGCTTGTTTATCAGTCACAATACCCATTTCCCTAGTATATACCCATCTACAGTATCTATTGACCTACTTACCTACATATCACAACCCGAGCAACTGTACGGTTTGTCTCACATTCAGTTTCCTATAGTCCCTAACTCCTATACTATCGTTCCTCCTATCTCTCCTCCAAACAGGGAGGTATCTGGGGGGCTGGACTCCGCAGCTGTGACCCCCCAGTACAGGAGAGGGGGCTGGCCCGTGCCCTCCACTGTGCCGGAGTGCAGCGACTGCCACGAACTGGAGACGCTGATGCCCCCGGGCAGCCAGGAGCCCGGCCAGTCGCTAGCAGAGCCCTCCGAGGAGCAAAGCTTGATGGCTAGCGCTGGCCCGGGGGCAGGGGAGGACGGCCCCGCAGCTGAGCCCAAGGTCAAAACCTGCAGGAGGAGGAGGAGGAGGAGGAGGGGGAGGATTCCATTATTTTTTCACATTTGTTGATAGAGGAATAACATTTGTGTTGTTGTTTTTGCAGGCCGCTTGGAACGGCTCTGTGAGTCGTAACTGGGCCAACAGAATCACCAGATACAGAGACACCATAACAGAAGAATCTCCTACGCTCATCAATGGAACTCTCAACATACTAACTAATGATAATAGCAAGGTAAATTAACTTAACAAAATACAGTTATCTATCAACAAGCAGGTTGATTTGGTAACAGTGATCCACATTGCAAAAGTGCTCCTGAGCAAAGGCAGCCCAATATGTGTGTGAAATGTAACCCAACCTGCTCTAAGGATGGGTATTGAAAACAAGCTAGTGTATACATATACATATACATATATAGAAGGTAGGGATGGGGCCATATGTTGAAATTCAATATATTACAATACAAAAATGTAACAAGATTTGTAGCTCAGAAATAAACATAATTCTGCACAGTCAGACTTTATTGTGATTGAACTTTTATTTATTACAATGTATCGTGGTTGTATTGAATCGTGAAACTCGTATTGTGTATTGAATCATATTGTGAGATAAGCATATCGTCCCATCCCTAATAGAAGGTTATGGGCATGTTTGTTACCCAGGAATATCAACTATACACAGAACGGCCAGATGTGACATTGATATTGTTTTGTTGCAGGACTTGGAGGATCGTCTGTGTACATCCCTGTGCAGTAACCAGGTGGAGGCAGAGGTCATCGTTCACTCGGAGCTGTCGGATCCGGGGAGGGAGAAGGAGAAGGAGGAGGCGGGCAGCGATGGGGAGGAGGACTCCGACGACACCAGGGGACCCTCATTGTCCGACGGCAGATACTCGCCCATTGGCCAGCCGGGCCAGCCGGGAAAAGAGGAGCCTCTAGAAAAACTCTTGCTGGCCCAAAGCCCTTTGGGTCCTTCCCCGGTGAAGTCGGTGGCTAATCACAACGGGGAGCTCGAAGGCACGGGGTCCCAGCTGACCGCGGGCGTAGAGCTGCACCAGGACGTGGGGTTGACCAATGGCTTCCACTCCCCCAAGACCCTGCGGGTGGAGCTGAGGCCGGAGCCCCTGGAGAATGGGGACTCCAGACACTGCCCTTCAGCTCCGGGGAAGGCCATCTCCTCTGGGCTGCCTCTCTCCCCTGCCCCCTTTGTCAGCTCCGGCCTTGTCCACTCTACCTCAACAGCACACAGTTACCTGTGCCCATAGCCTCTGCAGGGAGGGCACCAACCCCTGCACACACACACACACACACACATACACACACACACACACACACAAACACCAGACTGATTTCCCTTCTTTTATTTACCCAGGAAGAACCCCGAAGGATTATTTTTATGCACCTCATTATTGGATTTCTTTTCTCTTCCTCGCTAAGTTTTTATAGGTACTTTGAATCCATTGTTTCATATGTGTGTATATACAGTATATATATTTTTTAGAGCTAGAGTATATGGGTATGCATTCTCTTGCATTGCAACCATGCTTTCCTCTGGGTTTGTTTCCTGCCCACAGGAAAAGAAAAAAAGAAAAAGATTTGACTTAACCAACCAGATGGAAGCAGATTGAAGGAGGCTATTCCCACTGTGTCGCACATGGCTCTGTTCCACTCAAGAGTGAGAAAGCCTGGAACGTTCCTTGAGTGAGCGAGCACTTGGGCAGGCTATCATCGTGGATGGGAGGAGTGGAACCACGGGCTCAATCGGTCTCCCTGGGCTTCGTTGTATGGATGCTACTCTACTGTGGCACTGAGGAATAAGCCTTAAAGAGTATCTACACACTCTGAGAGTGCAGAACACCTGTGTCTCTCTCCAGCGTCCTGCTGTCTCAGGGTCCACACACACACACGCACACACGCACACACACACACACACACACATACACACACACACACAGAAAGCTAATGCACTTGCATAAATGTCTTTATTCCATCATATCTCTCAAAAAACACACACACACACACACGCATGCATGCGCACACACACAAATCCACACACAGATTAACATTTCCTGACTGGAGCGTGGGGGTCTCAGGTGCCTAATTATTCTAGGCGCATTTATAACCTCTGTATATTTATATAGATGATTATATTCAATACAAGTAGGAAACACATGTCAACATGAAGGAAAATGGGAAAAAAATACATTCAAAGTGTAAAAAGATATGGAGGAGACAGATACGGTACAATACATGAAGCATTCTATTCCAAAATGCCATATAGCAGTTTTGCTGTTTTTCAAATGGTGGGTATCTCATTTTGGAATGAAACTCTTCACATGTACATGTTGGTATTGGTTTAATTATGTTGGTGGGAGAAATAGAGGAGATGTTATAACAACCCATCTGTAGAACACTCTCCTGATTTGGCTCCCAATTAGGGATGCACCGATGTCCACACTGTTGTCAAGATACTGGGCCGTTAGCAGGGTTGGAGTCAATTTGCTTCCAGTTCGCTAAATGTAAAAAAAAAATAAAAATAAAAAAAAAAAATTTGAAACTGCAATTCACATAATAACAATGGAGCCTTCATTCTGAATGTCAAGTGGTTAGAATAACCGTTTTATATGAAATGCTTGCAATTCCTGGATTCTTTTAAGTGAAGGGTCACAATCCTGTCCGATTCCACACTGAAATGCAGTAAAAAAAAAATGCTACAATCTGCTACCAGGAGCCTTGTATTCCAAGTTAGAAATCAAAGTAATCAAAGTAGAGTTTGATCTCTTTAGAGAAAAATGTGTTATATCACAATTTGTGCACCGACCCCAAACTAATGGCCTAAATCTGTACTCTTCAAGTAATGGAGCAGATTGCTACTCATTATCAGCCAATACTTGAAGCTCGGTACTAAGAATTTGTCTCTGGCAGTGTAAAAGTGGAATCGGTGCATCCCTACTCCTGATCAACAGCACTACCTCATTTCTTTACAGGACGGTTTCCAGTGTGGTTTTATTAGTGTTGTGTAACTAGCACCTTTTTAAGATCTTTTTCTTAACTCGTCTGATTTCACAGCCTTTTGGTATTTGCAGAAATAATCGTCCCACACTGACTGTATGTTCTCGTGTTATGTCAAACGGGAAGTGACATCGCTCCGGTGCGTTGCAACTTCTTCTCAGATTTCTGCTCATACTGCGTCATCCGATTGACTGCGTCACTCGATCTTGTGTTCCTGTTCGAGCCCCCTGACAAAACAGACTCCTTTGAGGACGCAAACTAGGGGAGGCAACAAAGATGGTTGACTCATCCAATACCTCAGCTCATCTCTAACCTGCGGTAGACTGGGCAAGGGTTACTCTGATACTCTGAACCTTTGGACAAGTGGTGATATCAACTGTAGATTAGCTATGTCCTCCATTGTTTGTGTATCTGTGTGATTCTGATGGCAGCCCTGCCCTCACTGTATGCCAAGGTTGGGATCAATTCACTTTCAATTCACTAAAATCAAAATCACATCAATTTGCGCAACACTAATAACAATAATAATAATGACAATAATAATAATAATAATAGAACATTCTCAATAGGAACCTTTCAACGGCAAAATATTTTTAATTTTGAAGAATATCGGCTTCCTACATTGACTGAATTGAAAGTGCATTGAGTCCGGCCCAGTTGTATATGATGTCTCATCCTCTCTCAGGTGGCTCTCTTCTCATCCAGGGGATGGAAATACCTTGGAGACCACTTCCATACTAGCCATGTTTCCATCCCTGTCCATGCAAGTGTCGAACTCTCACCAGCTACATCTCAGTCACATCAGAAATAGAAATGTAAATAGTTCTTCCTTACATATATAAAACACCCTCAACATTTTTCTTACCAACATAATTGCTTCTGCTCTAAAAACCATTTTTGTTCTTGATTTTCTGAACAAAGTGCATGGTTGTAACCTCACAGAGACTTATTTTTATAGTCTTGTCATATATGTAGTTAGCATTGCAACACAAGATAAACACATTGCGTACTGCAGTAGCAGTCGTCATGTAGGGACAGAAGTGAATGTGTTCTTAACAGACCTGGGTCAAATAATAGTTGGAAGAAGTTTGCTGTACCAGATGGGCGAAGTTTACCACATCAGGAGAATTCAGATAGTTGTAAATCACAGAAAAGTATACTAGATACTTTACTGTTTAAACTTATACACTTTATGACACTCACTGTATTGTGCTATTTGGCAAACTGTATACATCTGGTACTTAACCTTTTGTGGTTTGCTAAAGCAAACCACAAAAGGTATTTGCATATATTTGACCCAGGTTCTCAAGTTACTGATACTGTTCTATATTGATACTGTTTCTCATCATCCTCGAAAGCCTGTTTGTCCTGAGGATGGCTCGTATGCGGCTACTTTCACCAAAGGGCTCAAAGTGTTTTTTGTTTTTTTTTATTTGCTCAAACAATTGGAGAGTCCAAAAAGAAGCATATTCTCAAAAGCATTCCAGTTTGATACTTTAAACATACCTCACTCAGTCCGGGTCAGCCATGATTAACTTTCAGCAAATATATAGCAAACTGATGTGAAGGCTGTCGTGCCCTTAGCCAGGCCACTGTAGGAAGAAGAGTACTAAAAGCCCAGGCTGTGTTCCTGCTGCTCTGACAGGCTTCATCCAGGCCTGGGTTACATTTAGAAATTCATAACAGTATTTGCAGTTGGTAATGTTTGTAAAACTGCTTGGACTGCCAGATGGGTGGGTTTACTGCATATTCAGATAGCATTAAATAAGTTGTCAGTCACAGAAACGTAAAGTAACTTTAAGATATTTTCCTGTGGTTGTCTAAACTTTTTGGCACTCATCATATTGTCATATCAGGCAATCCTGAGCCATTTGGCACCCAAGCAAAAAAAAGCAAAAAGCAAACTATAACAATTATTTGCAAATGCTCTTCTGTCCAGGTCTGGCCTCATTTATTGTTCTTTTCTCAACCGGAAAGGATTGATTAACACTTTTCATAAGTAAAAAAAAAATGCTCTACACCACTACACTAATTCGTCTTGGACACATAAAGCATTTGGAAATGGGTTGTTTTGCATCACTGGGTCTTAATTTTAAAGCTGAAGTGAAGTCCATCACATCTGTGATGCTGGAGTTAGACTGTGTGATACTGTAGCTACCAAAATCGAAATTAGTCTGAGCTGAGCTATGAAATGGTGCTTGTTAATAGGTACAGTGTAGATAGTAGCGTATGTTTTCAATAACATACTCTATTTAAGCTTAGGGGCTTCATGTTCTCTTTTATGTTACCACAGAGGTGTCTGTTAAATCACATGTCCATTTTTGGCTGTGTTTCAAGTCTTGATGCAGTAGTGGATTTACGTGGTGCGAGGAACCGACGTCGAGGATCTAAAACTAGGATTAGCATAAAACCTGCCTCCAGCATAAGGGATGTACACTCTCCGTATAGGAGCTCTATTGATTCTTTTAACCACTATATCTTTGAATATCGTTTTTTCCTATTTTTGGCTTGAGCAATCAGACATTTCTCAGAGGGAAATTTGTCACTGCTCTCATTTCGTAGAGATGTTCATTACTTTCATAACTGCATTTATAGCATCCTCCTTTTGTAATGGTTTTATTAAATAGTATACCTCATGTTGGTAACTTGTTGATTTGATTCAGATCAGTTTCTTGATACTGCACATTTGGTTAGGACATATTAGCATCCTGTTGTTTTTGTGAGCCAAGTTTGTAGAGGAGGACAGGATGGACTGATTGTTTAGTTTTACCTCAGCGTGAATTATCGCTCATTACAGTGAGTTTTCCATAGCCTGGGTGCATGTACTTTAGTGGTGAAGGGGTGAGCAGACGAGGGGAGGAAGGGGTCTGTGGAATTCCATCAAAATTCAATTTTAGGTTGTCATTCGGCAATAGTATACTTTTCCCAAGCTTTTTCACTGTTTTAGTATTGACAGAGTTTACAGCATGGGTTCTCAAAATCAGTGAAAAGATAATCCTATGATGTCATTAAATTCAATTGCCTTAGATGACTGGAAGAATGTATGTTAAATATCCAGAATAATGAAAAAGAAAATGTAAATGTCGATCCTGTTAGAACAACAATTTGAAGAGGTAACCACCCTTTTCACCAAAGCATCTTCCGTTCAAATTATTTATTGGACATTGTTGCCAGGTACAATTCCTTACATACTGTAACTCAGCTCTTATACAAGGGTATCTTTCTTTCTTTCTATCTTTCTATCTTTCTATCTTTCTATCTTTCTTTCTTTCTTACTTTCTTTCTTTCTTTCTTTCTTTCTCAGAACGTAATGCTGTTTTGATTATCCCAGCTGCTTTCCAAATGCTTTTGACTCGCATTTCTACAGCAAATGTAGTTTTGATTTTGAGAACTCATGATTCAAGCTCATAAAAGACTGGGGGAAGAGACAGGAAAACGTCTGCTTCTGCTTGATAACAGCCTAAGAGTCAGTTTTTGGTGGAATGCCACTTTAATATAACCCAGGTGATAGAAGTGCCAAGCAAGGAGAAGGGGCTAAAGGGACGTCCTCCCCAGGCAGGTCATACCTCTCAGTGCAGGCAGCCATGTAAAAATAATTGTCTCTTCTCTACTCAGGTGCCCCATCTTTGCATAAAATTGTAGAGGATCATGCCAGCATATCCGACTCAGATACGTGTCATTTGTTGTCAAACGAAACCTCATGTTTGTCTTTCTGGAAAGAAAATCAACACTTATGGACAGATGATATTGCTTTTTAGTTTTGTACAAATCACTCAGTGTATTCTGTCTCTGGCTTTCTCTGTCCTTTGTGGTGAGCTGCCTTGTCCAGTGATGTCACATTGTTGTGCATTTTTGTACGTCTACTTCTATCTATTTTTTTTTTTTGTGCACCAGCTCAACTGTGCTTCTCAGAATGTGTAAGCACAGACTCTGTGGTCGTGTGCCACCAGCGAAGCTCTGCAGTTATTTTGACACCTTTGTAATCATTGTGTGCCGAACAAGACCTCATTCATGTCAAAGACGCAATATATATACATATATCAACACTGAGCCAATCGTAGGAGCACTTAATAGATTAGCACTTCTACTGGGGCCATGGGCAACTTTGGACTGTCAACTTTGGACTGTCAACTCTAGAAGTGCAATTTACTCAGTCTGTAAAACAACAGATGGATTTCTCAGTGTTAGCCATGGTGACCTCGGCCATGATGTGCGACAGAAACATTGCTTGTTCGGAGGGATCGGGCACAGGCTAGGTAGTGCTTGTGGTTTGTAGAAGTATTTCCACTGTGTTACCATATGTGAAAATGTCAAAACTCACAGCAACTCTCAAGATGTCTGTGGAAACTACTCTTGTGTAAATAAACATCAAAGAAAGATGAAAATGAGGATCAGTGGGGTTCTTTGTATCTCTACCAAACTGTGCGTTCCTCTGTGTACCTTTGATCTCACTTGGATTTCCTTTTTGTCTCCTTTACCACACAGATTTATCAGTCAATTAAATTCCCTGTATGAACTCTCTTCTTGGCATTTACCATCACAAAAAATGACATTTAAGACACCAGGGAGCTTGCCTACTTGGGTTATTTCTTGTCATATTCCCATCACTTTGACCTTTATGTTACATCTCAGTGTAGCCTACAGTATATTGTGCTGTGCTGGTTTGTATGGAAGCCCAGAGCGGCCGTGGTTGCTCATATTTTTTAACCCCATTGTAACCCTGTTATGTCGAGATCACGACTTAATTACCTTCTAACCTCAAGATATCAAACTTTGTTTTCTCATGATCAGGATTTAATTATAATAATTATCGTATATTAAAATTGATCTCAGCTCCTTAACTGTGAGAAGGGAGCGACAGAAAGAGACCTGCACCTGATTTGTTGGATGATGGTGCGAAACTAACAAAATTAACACAATTACCACAGTATATTTGCTTCATTAGTTTCCTCATAAAATTCCTATATATGTATATAAGATGGAAGCACTGGCTCAATTAAAGATCCATTCTGGTCTATTACCTCCAGTCAACCTAATTGTTCATAATGTCCTGGCAGACAATTTGTCAGATAACAGGCACCATATTCATGTTAGCCTTGTGTTATTGCCCCTCTTAATGTTTGATGAGAAAACTGTTTCCAGTGCATTAGAAAACAGCTAGAGTTAAATCTGTGCAATTCTTATTCAGTGCCACTTAAACAACTTGCAGAGTTAATTGGGTCAAGAAATCAATTGGAGCTCATTATGCCACATCTCGAAATCAGAATAACTTTTTTTTTAACAACGGAGATACTTGTTGAGGAGATAATTATTCCAACTCAGCCATTCCTGCTTGAATAATGTCATCTTTTACTTACAGCAATTTTCATTGCACACTGTATTAGACAAATTTGGGAGATGGTGGAACTGAATGGGGTTGCTTGCAAAATGTTTCTGCCCCAATTCCACAAAATGGCAATGTCTTATTCACAAAATCTGATGTCACTGTCTGCTAAGGCCTTGGGCACAGTTAAATAAATCCTGTGCATTATTGACTGGCCTCTCAGTTCCCCTCTTGGTACAGGCATCAGCCAGGTAACTGCCCATTCTCCCTTTGTGCCCTACCCTTTCCCTTCAAAATAGCTTCAGACTAATGATCTATTATACTTAAAGTAACTTGTTATTCTTGGATTAGCCACTGGGGGGCAGTGTGCTCCTTCCCAGTGATTCCTTAAATGATGAAATTGAGAGGTGTAGCAGCCTGGTGCCACTCCCATTAGCAGAGACAGAAATGTTGCACCTCATAGACTTCCCTGACCTCACAGAATGCTGTTGCTATAAATGTGAAGTGTGTAAATGTATTATGGGCCTGCAAGCTCTTTACCTCTCCACAGCTTTTCGTGCACAGGAGGTGAAAAATATTCCTTGATCACACGGATGCCGTCTCAGCAACCCTATCCTAGTGCCATCCAATACAGGATGTGTGAGAGGTGTGTGTGTGAGAGAGAGAGAGAGAGAGAGAGAGAGAGCGAGAGAGAGAGCAAGGTGAGAGAGAGATAGAGGGTGATATGAGGGTAGAGAGTTACGACAGGAGCACTGAGGGGACATCACATGGCAGTATCCCCTGAAGAGAGAGATAAAAGCTCTCACTGAGCCACAGAAGGGCCAGATTCACTATCTTCAACCGCTCATCACTGTTAATCAGAGCACTTCTGGGCAGATCTCTTGGGAACACACACACACACACACACACACACACACACACACACACACACACACACACGTGCATATGTCCAAATGCACAATAACGCAGACACACATGCACAGGCATACAAACAAACACGCACGCACATACCGCACCTCGTCTGTTTTTGTATGCATGTATCTGAGCATCAGTGATGCTCAGGCCGGTGGATGTGTATTATTAGTGTGTGTGTTGTGTTTCCCTCCTTCAGCAGCGGAGTGGTCTCTAGGCTAGTTCAGCACGCCTCATATTTCATGGGAGAGGCAGGCTAGTGGAACTCAGAGAGTAAGGTGAGGGGCTGTACTAATGAGGTAGAGCTCGCTGCCTGCGGGGAAATAACTGTGTGGAGCTCTTGAATCAGCCCATCCATTCTGCCTCCTCCTGCTGTGGCCTCCGCTACTACACTAATACAGTCTGCATGGGTCAGTGCGGTGCAGTGCCGCTCCTGAGGCCCGTATCAGCACATAGCTGCAAGTCTCCACTGTAAGCGCTCTCTGATCTAGTCCACAGTACCAAACCTGGGTCAAAAAGTATTTGCACATCGTTCTCAGTGCCCGCTTTAAACTGCTTGGGGTGCCAGGTGAGTGGGGCTTCTGGTATCGTAACAATTAGTTACACAGCAGAAAAGTCCGGCTCCAACAACAGGAGCGGGAGTGCAACCACAAAAATAGTCTTTAAGTACAAAATGGATGGGCACCGCACACTGTGCAGTAAGAGTAATGTTTATTTATCTAGAGAATATTTATGACATGATGTTTCAGCCAAGAAGACCTCCTTCATCAGACACTTGGCAGAAGCATGATTTTTTTAATATATTCTGGAAAAATAAGCCTAAATTTTAATGGAGAGAGAGATAGTGGCGCCCATCCAATTGGTACATCATAACAATTAGCATCAGATAAGTTGTCAATCATAGACACTAAATTGAATTTCAAATGCAACTGTATATACTTTCTGTTCTATGTGGTAAACCGTGTCCATCTTTTCCTCTAAGTAGGTTAAAACAAACATCAATACTATTTGAACCAGGAATGCCACAATTTATTTAGCTTTTCACATCGGCCCGCCCAACCTCCACCTGTTACACGAAAAGCCGCATTAACTGCATTCTCTTTCCTTTGTCTGTCCCAGCTTTATATTCCCATATAAAATATCCTGGTGTCTCAGTGGGCGACCATGTGCTGGTGACATCATGGGTACAAGCCTGGTGCACAACCTTCGCTGAATGTCATTCCCTCTCTCCTGTCTTCCTTGTCACTCACTTCGGTTTGCCAGTGAATAAAGAAGAAGAAATACCATCAAATAATCTTTGAAAATAAATACAAGTGTGTCCTTCGTAAAACTGCGCAGTCTTGCTTGGAGATCTATATTCTGTGATGGTGCTTGATATTTTAAGCTGTTCCTTTCTTCTCACAGGAGTGTTAAAGATGAAATGGTATTTTGATTGAAAGATTGCACACACATACACACACACCTGCAGCAGATCCTGTACTGATAAATTTGTCATGTGCCTGTGTGTGTGTGTGTGTGTGTGTGTGTGTGTGTGTGTGTGTGCGTGCGTGGGACTGTTTCTGTGTCTGTATCTACATGTGTGTCCATTCTCTTTGCCTGCATTCATTTAGCTATTCCCTGGAAATAGGAAATAACAGTACTTCCCGATAAGACATTCTCTCAATGTCAGCCCTACTGCGGTTTATAACCTGCCAATCAAATGCTTCCAAAACTAAACAGAGACAGCCTGAGGAGAAAGAGGAGGGAGGAGGGCGAGGAGGAAGATAAATGAAGGAAGGCAGGGAGAGAGGGATTTGAGAAGAGGATGAATGTGGAGAGAGTCATCTGCTTTATTTGGACTACATATCTCAGGAATTATACTAAATCCTGTGTGCTTTACA
This sequence comes from Centroberyx affinis, assembly GCF_046629955.1. NCBI lineage: Eukaryota > Metazoa > Chordata > Actinopteri > Beryciformes > Berycidae > Centroberyx > Centroberyx affinis. Next base: position 189,577 of record NW_027281903.1, on the reverse strand, counting down.
GTAAGCTCTAATATACCCTATAAAATAGCTGTAAAAGGTGGGTTCGCTGGGGCATGGCTGGCACGGAAACGAGGGAGGTGTCAGTAATGGCTGTGGGCTGTTTGCTCCAGCTCCTTCCATCCCCTGGGTCCTGTCTGCCTCTCTCCATTCACTGTTGACTGGCCACAATAGGACCCCAGAGGGGCAGCTGCTTTAAAACTCACTGTATACCAATTTCCTATGCTACAACCAGGGGCAAGGTGTGACACTGTCTGCTATTTGGTGACAGAGGATGGAAGAAATGGCGCATCGCTGACTCCCTCATCCGGAGAAGTGAGAGGCTTTGAAACCATACAGTGGAAAATGGATGCAGGAGGAGTTCTGTTTTGGTGTTTCAGTGGGTTTTATAGCTAATATGGGATGGTTATGATGAAGATGTTTTTCCTCCGGTTTTGTTTTTTGCTTTCTTTTGCTTCACTTTTACTGTTCTCCCTCTCTTCTCCTTCCTTCTCTTCTCTTCTCTTCTCTTCTCTTCATTACAGACATGCTTATAGGTTTATGGCTGATCACATGCCCATGTATGAGGAGTAATGCACAGGCAGCATGCTTGTGATGGCCTATTAATGTCTGGCCTTTTGCACATCGGCTTTACATTGGGCCAATAATGGGTCGATCCAGCTATAGGTGTGAGCCAGCCGTGGCAATGAAATCCCTCAGCCTTGGACAGTACTTGTGTGTTAGAGCCTGCATGTTGTCTGCCAATAAGGGCTTGCTCAGAGTAGAGTGCTGGCTCCTGGCCATCAGTCATCCTACAAGGGTTTTACTTGCCCTTACATTACATCCAACTCTGACCTGATGTCATAGCTGCGGGAGCTCAAATCTCTGCATACATTACGCCAAGGCTGGCAGAGTCACATACACACACAGGCCATCTAAACTCGTGGGATATGATGCTACCGGTGTTTCTTTATACCTATTAGCATTACAAAGTTCTGTCCATTTGACAGCCAAGTACCTAGCAGCATCCAAAAATATGTGGCTTGGATGAAAGTCTACAAGCTGGACACAAGTGCACCCTGCTAGCATGTTCTCCTTAATTGGTTTCTGCTTTGCCCCACCTGTCCATGTGTAGAGCCAAAGGAAATCTCATACACATGGATACAGGGGAAATACTCGGCCAATCCACACCTTTCAGGCAGTAATTCATGTTTTCCATTATAAAACAGAATTCGCATGATTTATTCCAATGCCAAAAGAGCCAAGACCCTTACACATCCTTTACAAACTACAATTTGTCCAAAATGCAGCTGCCAGAATCCTCACAAGGACCAAAAGGAGAGAATATCACTCCTGTTTCAGCTTCCCTCCATAGGCTGCCTGTTAGACTCCTATGTTAGACTGCTCTTCTTGGACTTTAGTTCCGCTTTTAACAAACAGGCCCCCAATCCATTAGACTTCACAACATCTCATCCTCCCCCATCATCCTCAGTACCGGTTCCCCCCAGGGATGCGTCCTGAGCCCCCTACTGTACACACTGCTGACCTATGACTGCTCAGCCAAGCATCTGAGCAATCATATTGTGAAGTTCGCAGACGACATGGCAGTGGTGGGACTCATCACTCACAGCGATGAGTCCGGGTACAGGCAGGAAGTGGGAAAACTGGAGGCCTGGTGCAAAGTAAACAACCTCTCCATCAATGCAAAGAAAACAAGGGAGATGACTGTGGACCTTAGGAAAACCGGCACCACTCCCCCTCCCCTCCACATTGGGTGTTTAGGTGGTCTCCTGCTTTAAATACCTGGGGGTGGACATCTCCGATAACCTCACCTGGAGCATCAACACAGCCAGCATAGTGAAGAAGGCCCACCAACGCCTCTCCTTCTTGAGGAGGTTGAAGCCCGCTGGCCTAGGCACCTCAGTCCTCATTTCCTTCTACAGGTATGTGGTGGAGAGCATCCTCACTTCCTGCATCACCGTGTGGTACGGCAACTGCTCTGCTGCTCTGCGGGTGGTTAAGACTGCACAGAGGATCATTGGCAGCAGCCTACCCACCACCAGTGATATTTACAACAGTAGGTGAAGGAAAAAGGCCTCCTGCTTCATGAGGGACACTGCCCACCCTGCTAATAGACTGTTTGCCCCCCTCCCTTCAGGCAGGAGGTTACGCAGCATCAAGGCCAGAACCACCAGGCTGAGGAACAGCTTCTTCCTGGATGCTGTGAGATTGATAAATTCTGCATCATACTGAATAATTGCTGCTATTATTACTATTTCTGCATCACACTGATCTGAATAATTGCTGCTATTATTACTGTTACTCCATATCAGGGCATTGATGCAATTTGAGACTGAGAAATTCTGCACTTTAAGACTGAAAATCCTGCAAATCACACTGAACAATTGGTGCTTCTCACTGAATAATTTGCTGCTATTATTACTATTGTTTCATATCAGGGCATATTGCAATTTGGGCCCACTTGGCACCTTGTTTATTTTTCAGATTTTTACAGTCTTATTCCTATCCTCACACTTTGTTCATTTTATATTATACTTATATTTATATATTTATTTACTTATTTTCATAATGGTGTTTTTATTATGTGCTTTCTTCTTGATTTTATTATTGCTATTACCTGAACCGGGACCTGAGTACCCCATTTCGTTCCCTTTCATGTACAATATGTTCTGGAATGACAATAAAACATCTTTATCCTTATCCTTATCCTTATCCTTAAATTTAGGACTGATTTTAAGATTTTATTGATCACTTTAAAAAAAAAAAAACTCAATTAGGAATCTTTTGGCTGTTCCACAGTCCAGGCAAAGGGCCAAGGGTGACAGGGCTTTTTCAGTCAAAGCCCCTAGACTGTGGGACGACCTGCCTGAGGAGATGAGGCTTTCAGCACTGTGTCCTCCTGTCTTAATTTTAAATACTCACTTCTACAAGGTTGCTTTTAATTGATTTGTTTTAATCTATTTATGATGACTTAGGCTTCTGTTGTGTTAAACTTTTTATTTTGTTTTATTGTTTGGTGTTTTTGTGGACATGTGGTACATTTTCTGATTGTAAAGTGAATGCAATACAATATAACGTTAAAGCAATATTCCACTTAGTTTTAACATGGGGGTTATTTGGCACTTGACCGGCATGAAAACCGGAATATAAAATACTCACCAAGATCTGATGCAGTTGGACGAGTTTGTAGCGTTTGTAGTGTTTGAATGAGGCCACATTTAACACGTTTGTGAACAGATTCAACAACATACCACTTTTAAGTCAATAAAGTAGATCCGGTCTCCCAAACAGGAACTATCTCTCCTAAATGGTATCTCTCCGCTATGTTCTCTTCTATCAATAAAAATGCTATTTGGCAAAATTATGTTCTAAAAACATTCGACCAACAGTCAGCTGAAAATCACAGCAGCAGGATCTGTTGTTGAATCTGTTCACCAACGTGTTAAATGTGAGTTTTCAGGCTATTTTCTAGGCCTCATTCAAATGAATGGGAAGTAAAAATTCCAACGCTACAAACTCGTCCAGCTGCATCCGATCTTGGTGAGTAGTTTATATTCTGGTTTTCATGGCGGCCAAGTGCCAAATAACCCTGTCACTAGATCTTTTTCTCTGGTTTCTACAGTAGCTATTTTGTTCTCTCTGAAGTGTTCTTCAAATATTGACCACATTGTGTCAGATCACAGGAATTGTGTTTTATGGTGGATTTTCTTTTATGGCCAGGATTAGTCATTTGTAACACATCTGTGTGTCTAGTTTGGGAAAACACACATTTTTGTCACTTCTCAACACAACATATGATGTTATTAGCATGTGTTGAAAATTGAAAAAAAATGACTTATGTCCTAAAGTAAAAATACAGATGTGGTGAAAATGACACATTCTTTTAAAGAGCACAGTGGGTGCTGACTGTGGCTGTGTTCGGTAGTGCAGCCTTGCTAGCTGGGCCTGATGCAGGAAGAGACTTATTTCCACATCAGTGAATGGTACAGGCTGAATCTCTGTAGGCTGACTGACCCACTTTCCAGCTCTCCAAGTCTGTGTGAGCGTTGTGCGCTGCACATCACACGGCACTCCGTTATCTGGACTCACTCACAAGTCACTGCCAGCCTCTGATGGCAAGAGGCGGGGACAACAGTGAGGCAAGGCAGCCACTGATGTAGCTTTACACATCCTGAAGAGCATCTAGAACTTCATTTAAAAATGATTTGTTGTACAGCTTAGGCTGTCACATAGGCTGTCACTTTTGTTTTTACCTTCATACCCTGGTGAAGAAGCTTTGGTAGTGTAGCTGGCCCTGGTAGTCCAGGACTAAATGACAACAAGTCTGTACTAAACACCAACTTTTTGGGAACTGACTGATTGGTCAACTTATATTTTATATGTTACAATAGAGTACTGCCAAAATCATCTTTTTTTGTATCTGGTAATTAGCATTGTCTAATTTGTGAAGATCGACCTTTTAGTAATCTAGAGTTGGAGTTTTGTTTTTTTCCTCCTGTCACATAAAAGGTAAATTGATTTAAGTGGGTATCCTTGAGGAATTTCAGTCTTGGGTGCACTCTTGAATGTAATTGTGAATCTACTTTTGTTCTAGTCATTATCCTAAAAATATTTGGGTACTTTTCTCTCAGACTGGGATTCCTTAACTGGATCATACTGTTCAAATTTGACACCAGTGCAGTTTATACCTGCAGTGTGTGTGTGCCCTATGGCCAGTATTGTCCATCTACAGGAGACAGCTGCATTTCCAGCTGTTGCCTAAGAGAACATTGCTAAAACAGGCACCGGCATTATGTGTGGGCCTCCATTCACAAACACACACACTGGCATGTATTCACACATGTGCATTCACAAATAAACACACTCACACACACCTGAGGTGGAAAGAGTAGTGAAATATTTTACACTGTTCAATTAAATTTTAATCAAGCGTAAGAGTAGGTGTAGTCTAGAAGATCACTCAAGTAAAAGTGAAATATCTCAATGAAAACAAGTGAAGTAGTTACTTTTGAACAAAAATCTTTGAGATTTTCTGTGTTCTCCAAAACCATTTTGCTGTGGTCCTTGCAAACAATTGGATAGGTCATTATGAGCCCAAGATTTAGGTAGTGTAGTTTAATCATATCAAAAAAGCTAGTATCAATTATATTTGGAAGAGTCAGAATGACTTTTTGGTAAATGATAGATCTGATTTCATTCCACCTCTGACACACACACACAAAATGTAGAGCCGATTTATACACTGAAAATTAACATTGGCCTTCTCAAGACACAGTGTAAATACAAAGTAACTGTGAAGTTTATATTTATGTCACTTCTTCTGGAGCTGCAGTGAACCGCCAATGACCCTAGGGTTTGAAACAAACCAGCCAAGGAAATTCTTCAAGGGCCGAACCATTTATGTATGGCCTGTTTATTGCTGCGCTTATTTAGACTAGATGCCCATGAAGTGCTTTCAGAGCCGTGTGCCTGTAAAATGTGTTATGGTATCACAGTGTTATCTGCCCTATTATTATTATTACCATATCATTCACACATGGGGCTATAGCATAGGGATGAGTGTTACTAGGCAACCTCTGTGTGTCATTGCATCAGTCATTACAGATAGTGGCAGACATGTCTGTTGTTACTGTAGCAACAAACACTGGGACAGGACAGGCTCGCCTGCCTTGATGCATGAGACGCAGAGTGCTGCTGTGAAAATGGCTCCTAGTTTGATCTACAGTGTCCATATCTAGTCTGGCTGACACGGCTAATGCAGAAGACTGTCAGGGTGGAGGATGATGTATTCTTGTGCAGGCTACAAAGACTTATCATCTTTGACACGGTCCATGCGTGGTCCTCGCCTCATAAAGTTTATTAGGCCAGTGGTTTTCAACCTGGGTCATGAGATGATTTTAGGGGATTGTCAGATTCTTTTTTAGTACATAGTATATATAGCACAAATATATGATTATGTAATCATATATGTAATTGCATATACTTCATATATAAGTAACAATAATTTGTAGCCCCTAGGTTTACTCCAATAATCATATAAATCAATCAATCATACTATTTTTCCTATAAAACTAGCTTACTGCTAGTTTCAAGCTCGCCATGTAACCATAACAGTAACATTAGTCAACATGCTGCATAAACAGTCGTGTCATTTTAACAATTAAAAACAAATGATTGAATGAATGAATGAATGAATGAACATTTGTAGCCCTCAAGTGAAATAGGGGCAGGGAGAAAGCAGGGATCATTTGGTGTCACAGTTGACCATTAACTGTGTGTGTGCCCATATGTTACATGCAAGGGGAAACAGCTTTGTTTGGAGGTTAGAGGTTAGAGCACCTTTCCTCCTAGGATGAGAAGCAATATTTCAAATTTCAAATTTTCAAATATTAATAATTCATAGATTATTACAGCCATGTAATCATTGGCTACTGTTAAGACCTACACATGTGGAATAATATTAAAATTGCTCCTGAGGTCACTATGATGAGGAATCCTCCTCTACGTAACTGTTCACCTAGTAGGGGTCCCTTCAGTTATCTGATTGATTATTCATACCCTCTGATAGTATGCAGGTCCAGTGACAGCTGGACAGTAGATGATGGAGGATTGTGATTAAGCGGGCTTTACAGTGGCCTTTGAATCCCCATGCCAATCCCATCTGGGCAAGCAAACTGTGTGTATGAGTGTGCATATGTAAATGTATCAATTTTTATACATGAATGTATGCATCAGTGCATGCATATGTAAATGTGTCTATTATTTGTGTGTGTGTAACTATCCAGAAATAAGCCAGGTGTGTACTGTTGGTCACTCCAATGGAGCAGTAGATCCTGAGGGAGGTGAAGTCGTTGCCCACAATTTCACTGGCAGTCAAGGGATTTGACTCAACACCCTTCCGGTCCCAAACCCACTTCTCTAAGCTGTAAGCTCCCGCTACTTCACCACTGAGCAGCCTCTTCAACAGTAGAGCTTGGCTCTGTTTCAGCATGGTTGATAGACAGCCAGAGAGACAAATGTGTACAATCTAGGGCACACAAGTATGTGTCAAAAACTATGCTGCATGCTGCTGCTAAATACGGCATTATAGTATATCATATCACTCATTCAAGTGGAGGCATGTGAAATTCAGGGCACAAAGAGTAATGAGAGGATTCCTTGTACCACTTCCCTTCCGCTTGCCTGTCTGGAACAGCTGGCTCTTTGAGAGAAAACAAGAGGCAGAGGTTAATTGCATATTTTGAAAATCTGTTTCCTGTTTCTCATCCCTCCGTGCCCCACAGAATACACCCGAGTAAATTCTCCCATATGGATTTAAGATTCAAGAGATCTGAGGCAACCTTTAGACGGGTGTGGATCTGAGAGTCTCCAGGATATTCATTTCACTACTCTTTTCATCTCTGACTCAGCAGGAGCTATAATGCTTACTTTGGGGATCTGGCTACAGAATCAAACTTGAGCCATCTGCAAACCAAAACAGCCAATACAAAAGAGAAAATAGAGGCTGCTTGCAGCTGATTTGAATGGTGTTTCTTGGCAGTGGTTTTCTATTCATCAGCTTTCATCTGCTAGCAATCCCACTGAGGCTTGCTGCAGGAAAGGCCTGGTCCTGCCCCTCATTTCTGTTTATATTGTGAAGGCAGGGTTGGGCTGCGACCCAGCTCCCTGGAGAAATACCCTATACCTGGTTATCAACAAATCTTCCTGGTAGGCAGTATCAGGCATCCCCTAGATGTCCAATACAGGTTACAATGTCCAGTGACAGACCAGCGCAATACCTTCTGCAAATAATTCTTCATGGGTGTCTTTTAACCTCCAGATATGTGGGATTCACCATCTCAGGAATATGTAGATCAGGTAAGTGTCAGGTAAGTTGTCACAATAGTTTACTAATTTGACTTTCATATACTTTCCTGTGATTGTTAAACCTCTCTGGCAGACAAGTATTTGCAAACACAATTTGACCCATGTCTACACATTAGGACACACTGACATATTGAAAGTTGCTAAGCAAATCCCGGGCCTCCCATCTGAGACAGATTTTAACAAAGCATCATTGTCCTAGAGGGAAGGCTCTGAGCCACTCCCAGTCAAACAGATGACTTGTGCCATGGGGCCACGAGGACACTAGCCCAGCCCCAGCATGCTCAGCTGATTTATGATTTCAGCGCTCTGCCCAGGCTGAGATGATTATGCAGGCAGCTCCCTGGGCCCCAAGCAGCACCATAAAGGTTATTAGAGGTGCTCCACCACTCCACATCCAGCCATATGGAGAGACCGAGGACAGATGAGTTTTTAACTGCTGCACGGGGGATCCAATCCCTCACAGGGGGCTAGGATCACTTCTACGCAGCCAGTCAGCAGAATCCAATACAAACACTTTCACTTGCTCTCATCTAAGTTTCTAATCTAAGGCTGAGTGTGGCTTTCACACAGCATAGCTGCTATCAGCCAAGCTATGCTGAGCCTACCAGGATCCTGGCTAGCAGAGGACTGTGTGCAGGAACTCTGGGGAGGGAGGGGAATCAATACGGGCTTGACGCTCAGCCCTTCGAACTGATCCTCTTGGGCCCCGTCATGTAAAGTCATTTTCTTTGCCATGTCTGTTTATTGGGTCTGCATGCTATTGCTTGTCAGGCTGTGCCAATATCCTGCGGCTCAGGAGAGATCACATAAGCTGTTCTCAATGGCTTCTTAAAGGAATCTTCATTTGGAAGACAAATGACCTGAATCTAAAAGGCAATGAATCTCTATCTGAACAACCCCAGCGCCCCGTCCTAATCCATTTGGTAAACCTAACATGCAATCACTTCATCTGTGCAAGGACTGCACTCAAATCAACACTCAAGGGAATCCATAGTACCAGAGAATCGGGCTGATGTTGCTTTTGTTTGGAGTGTTTATAATATTACAGCTACAATCACCACCGTTATTTTGTTTTTTAAATGTTGCATCAATAATCACTACTGTTATTTTGCATGCATCGCAGTCCATTTTGTTTGCATCCTTGGAGGGATCGATTTGGCCATAGAGCGACAAATTTGTGTAATTAAAATGATAGCTTACGCTATGGACATGTTCAATTTGGTTTAGTATACTTTGAATCATCCAATCAATTCATTGCCAATGACCATGGTAGAAAATCAATGGCTGGACAGGCAGTGAGATTTAGTTTGACAGTGGAGCCTTTTTGAAAACACAACGATAAAAGTATGAGATATTACGGCTGTCCTCCCTGAGGCTGACCTTTTACAACTCATCATGGCCTCATTCCAAAGCATTTCATTATAGCACAGCAACAGCAGCCTCGGCTGAATGCAACCAATATCTTTAACGACATTCTAATGTGCCATCACTTCACCAGCTGAAACAAACAAACCATTGGCAATGCCGTCATTAACAATTCACCATAACATTCCAACTGTCTGCTGCACTGCCTGGTGGGTAAGCTGCATGCGGCCCGTCTCTGTAATGAGCCCTGCTACACTGCCCCCGCCTTCATTTTCACTTTTAACCACTGAACGTTACCTTACATGACTCAAATAGAAAATTCTGAGGGATGCCAGAGCAGTCTCCGCTCTGATTTGTATCTCTGTTAAATTCCCCAACACTGGTGGTGGGACTGGGCTGCTCTCTTTATAGGTTCAGCTGTTTAGAAATTGACAGACTCAACAATTTTATTTACCACAGCATTCGCCTCAGGCTATGGATAACAAATGGGCGAGGACAGACTGTAGGCCTTGGGTAAAGCTCTCTGGGTGCCTCCTTTTACACAGTGTTTAACTGAGTCAGACGCAGTTCAGGTTATATTATCAACAAGGGCCTCAGTTAGTGGCACTAACAACAGGGTATATTAGAGGCCCTTTAGCAATGCTAAATTATATGAGTGGTAATTGTTGTAAGGGAGTATCAAGAGGCCACTTCCACCAATTTAGACAAAAAAAAGCTTGCAAAGCTCCGCTGTTGCATTCTACATCTGACTGCGTCATGTATTTGCTCTGGTATTACCTCATGTCTATTAGAGCCAACGCAGAGCCCAGTTTCATGTTTTATTCAAGACCGGTATTCGCAGATCAAACATAAACACACCCTGCTTTAGGCCGTATGGATGCAAAGCACAGCCTGTGTGCTCAAATCAAACGTATGCAAACCTGACCTTATTCTTTTTTGGCATCTGAACACAAAAAGCTGCACAGAATGGCATCTGTACAAATAATGATGACAAGTCAGAAACAGTGCGGGAACTAGAGGTATCATTGTACCACCAGGGAACAGAGGGAACTTTGGGACAGTCAGTCTTTGTCATGCTGCTAAAATATTCCTTTTATTAACCATAAACAGTTTTAAACATCCTGACAGCCTTTCCATCATCAGCAACGCAACATTAAGCCACAATAGCTGACTAGTTACAGCGAAAAATATTCAAATGTTCTTTGACTGTCCTTTGAAAAGAAGTGAATTGAGAAGTGAAAAAAGAGAAGAAAGTAAAAAAGGAATACCAAGGCACTTAAGGCACTTCTAGATAAAACAACCAATTATTTGCCTAGACGTTGCTGCCCACATGGGCCTTGATCGCTCTGCTTCAGTAAATTGCTGTTTTATCTGTAAGAGTCTACTGATATCCTTGGTTTGGAAATTCTTTTAGCAAGTTAGAGCTATATTGATGACAAGGTGGCCAAATGTTAGAGAGGCCATCCCATAACCTTCCCACTCCAGTCAGAACAGCTGAGTCACACCCCATCTACCATCCATCTTCCATTGTAGACTGAAAACTCATCTCTCCAAGAAGTACCCTCTCCCCACTGAGTGTTATCCCCTCTCTGCTCACTCTCTAGTTGTTCACAAAAAAATCCCTTCTATCTCTCTCCTTTTAAGACCCTTACCTTTGCACTGCTGGTTTTCATTGAATTGAAGCTTTTCTAGTCTTGCACTCACAGTCGCTTTTGATAACACCGTCAACTTAGTGCCTAAAATGTGAAACGTAAATGACTGGAGGATGACATGACCTGCATCAGCCAAAGTGTTTATTTTTTACACTGAACCCCTCCCTGCTCATGTATTGCAAGTCTCTCTGGATATGATAAGAAACTAAATTCCTAAAGATTTAGTTGTAAAATTTGTGTACTAAACTTCCAAGGTGATAGAATTGATGAATGAGAGATTAATGAAAGGTCCATTTTAAATGTGGCCATGCTGACACAGCTGCACCCAATAATACACCATTAGAGAAAAACAATACCTACACCTGTATTGCAGACATTGCAGAGGAACAAACTTGTGACTTTCTAGTTACAGGATGGTCTTTCTGACAGCTACCTCTCTGCTTACAGTATCTGCTATAGGGAACACACTGGCTTTTTGCTGGGATCGAACCTAGGCCTTCCAGTTGAAGGACAGCTCTAACAATTAGGCCACTTTAAAGAGAGGGTGTGTTAGTGTCCTTCTTTTGCAGTTCCATAATACAAGCACTTTCAGTGAGTAAAAACTGCATTGTGTATGCCTCACACTGGATTGGTTAATTAAGGGATTAATGGGAGATCCATCTCAAACATGGCCGTGATGACACTGCACCTAATAAATTACTGCCACAGAAAATCAATGCATATGCCTGCATTGGATACAGTGCAGGCATTTTGCTGAGCTTTTAAAATGTATTGTTTTGTGATCCTGCTATATAACAGCACTGCTCTGTTGTCTACGTCTCTCTTGATCCTTGATCGGCCTATCCAATTCTATGCAGCAGGGAGGGAGAAAAGCAATCCCATAATCATTTCAAGATGATCTCCTTGCCCTCCCCTTGGAGATATCATTCACCGGTGCGCAGTAAAAACTTATGATCACAACAGTCGTCATCTGTATTCACAAGAGTTACTCAGGGGGAAAGTGACTTTGGTGTCGTCTTACAACAAGTCAGATTGTTTTGGGGTTTCTGAGGCTCTGGGTGTTAAGGGATCCTGTCACATGTGGGAATGAAGACGAGTGCGTACACAGGCGGGCTGCTGGTGATGATGCATCATACATGGAGGGGAGCACCTTAACATGCCCTGCCTGGAATGTCTCCTCCCCTTATAGAGATTAATGACCCAGACACCCACTCTGGCCTATGGAGGGGCCACAACCACACCACTCCACAAATAACCAAACCATTAGCATGCAAGTAAAGACAACCAATCCACATTCCTTAGACAATGCAGTGTGAATCTTCACCTAATCAGTTGTGACCCCCAAAAATAAAGGGCTGCCTGCCTGGGACCCCCTCCTACTGGTATCCGAGAATGAATTGGACATTTGGAATTTGTTTCTTTGTTACTGCAGCTATGATGCAGCATAGAAAAATATCAGCTTTCTAACAGAAGATGACAGGGGAAATAAGTTGCTTCTTAAAATAAGCTATGCTTAAATTTTAAGCTTAAAGCTTACTATTAGGTTGTAATAATATTATGAGTTATTGAAATATAGAGTGGCACAATCTTAAAATATAGCCTAATCATTGGTTTTTGGATCGGATTTAATCAGTTTTCTTTTACAGTAGAGGCAGTGACAAGCACATATTGTATATCATAGCCTTTAAAGTTTTATATAATCATTAATAATCGTGTTTCTCTGTTTATGTTTTGGGCAAACTGAACTGAGCAAGAGAGAGGAACTGACACACAGAGATGAGGGGAGGAGAGAAATAAGAGAAGGCAAGGGAAGAACTCAGAAGGAGGGAGGGGGAGGAGGGAGGAGAGACACATCAACAGATAAGACAGACAGCACACTACAATACATCACTGTAGGCCTGCACATACTGCTGTTCAGAATGTTTACTATGCCACTTTATTTAGACATTTAGCATGTTCACATCAGAGTGCACCAGACTGATGCAGTTTTCTCCAACCAATTTCTCCACGACAAGATGCCTCCCTACTCTGGGCTGAGCCCCAAATGTTCTGAAATCCTAACAACGTCCCTGATCTACAGGATAATGCAGTCACGTGATGTGTCTTATTAACTACTTGACGGATTAAATTTAATGTTTCTGACATCATCCTCACAAAAAATACCATTTATTTTCTACGGTTCTGTGTAGAGTTCAAAAACAGAAAAATAGGAAAATGTTTAAATGTTGGAAATGTAACCTACACTAAAATAGTGGTGCTATTTTTTCTTTTCTAAGGTTGAACTGTTGAAGTGGATGTGTTTTTTGTGTTATAGTTTGTCAACTATAATGTAATTATTTTAGTTGACTAAAATCATTATCATCATTTTAGTCAGTAAATGACTAACAAAATGTAATCAATATACCATGACTAAAATCTGACTAAATTTAATGTCTGTTTTCATCAAAACTTCACTAAGACTGAATGACTGAATTTAAAATGTTATGAAAATTAACACTGCCACTGCATATACTTGTCAAAAACTTTATGAATATAGTAAATATAATTACGTGTAATACACTCAGAGGTGCAGAATTCGGAGTGAATGGACTGGGACGTTGTAAAGTGACATGTCCATTTAGAGAACCACTGACACTTAAGCAGTTTGGGGCAAAGCAATGAAATCCCTCTCTCTGACCATCTGCCATGGAGCTTTCCACTACACCCTGCAGTCTGGACAGAAAGAGGGGCAGACTGCGGTGGCCTAATGTTGAAACTGAGACATAGCTGCCGTCCGACTGTGCAGTTCATCCCTGTCTGGTTATTGATGGTCAGAGTGGGATATGTAACCACAGGGATGTTGTGCGTCTTAAACTGTCACTGCTGATATTTGCGACTCTGACAACCTACCGGATTTCCAAATGTCATATGTCTTGTCATGCCACCCCCATGTCACACACACACACACACACACACACACACACACACACACACACATGCACACATGCACACACAGATATGCACATATAATCAAACCTATACACAAATACACACACAAACACCATCATATGTCATTGAGCAAATGGGAGGCCCCCACACAGTGTGTATGGAGTGTGAAAGGTGGCCGTACTCCAGTGATTATGATTAATAGCACAACTGTCACTGTTCAACAGCCATGGCTGAATGCCTGCATAGGTTATGTTCCATTCTATGAACATATGTCACACTGGTGTGCTTGGGAGGCAGCGCATGGACACGAGCTTCTCCACATTTAATTTACATTTAACATGCTGGACGGCCCCCCGGAGACAGAGCCACTTACGCTAAACGGAATTTTATATGGCATTTCAAACGCAACGGCCATGTTGTCTATGAGGCACTCTCACCTTTGGCAGAAAATGCCAGAAAGAATCTTAATGGGCGGTGGGTAGAAAAAAGTGGGACTGTAAACAAGCTATTTGTCATATAACTGAAAGTGTTGGAAAAAATATAGCCCATAAACCATACTTCTAAATGCATTATGGCTTATCCTAAATCATCGATTCCTAAAACATTGTCTGATTTTTTTTTTCCTTTCTGATTTCCCTTATGCTCAAATCCAATCAGCTGGAAAAGTATTTAACAGCTCTCTCCTGACTTAAAACAAAAGGTAAGTCGTGGTGCAGGAGACAGAGCCAGTGTTTACCCCTTAGCCGGGCTGTAAGGTTGGTCAGGAGGCGGCGGGCTCAGGCGGAGCGGAGAGAGGTCCAGCTGAGGCCCAGAGCTGTAATTACACACAGACAGATGGCATTGCTGGAGGACTCTCCTCCCTCAGCCCCCCCCTCGCTCTCAGACCTGCTACCTGCAGCGCACGGAGCTCTCGCTGCACGCAAAGCATTGTTGCACACAGACGACTGTCCACGACAACGGTCTACAAAGCCGAGCCAAGCGGCGTGGCTCGGCGGGTTAGAGAGACCGCTCTGTTACTTGGAGGTCACGAGTTCAGTCGCTGCAGCGGCCAAATTGTCCAAGTGTCCTTGAGTGAGATCCCTTACGCTGCTCCTGGCTCCCCCTGCGCTCTCACCACTCTGCAGAGATGTGGTAATGAATGTGTGTCTCAGAGCAAAGAAACAAACTCTGCATTATACTGTGCCTAATGTGGCAGCTGAAAAAAAAAAGATATCCCTAAACTAACTTGAAACTCAAGGATTTGTCGAGTTCTCACTTTGTTGCTGCTTTGAGAGACATCCTATTGAGGAGGGCAGACACCTATTGTGCAAAAAAAAGGGAAAACATTTACTTTCTTTCACAGTAAACTCTGCGTCCTTTGACCGTGCCAGTAAGTAAAAAGGAATACAGTACTGCGTAGTTGAGCATTCTCCAAGAGTCTTTTTGTGGACTCCCACGAGATAAAGACTGAGCTGAATAGATGCTTGCTGTGCTAGCCATGTCCTTTGTTCTCTTTTTGAAATCACTCAGCTGATTTATGAGCGAGGAATACAAATAGTGTCTCTGTTGTGTTTTGCTGTGTATCAGTGGCCCAATGCAGACAGAGGCAGAAACAGCTTTGAGTTCACCATGGGAAAATCTCTGGAGATTTGTCAGGCAAAGAGAATGTGGAGAAGGGAGAGGGAGACGGAGCAAGGGAGAGACTCTTGGATATTTTATTCCCCTGGAAAACAATGGCGCTCCTCGCAAAACTACTTGACAGAGAGAGCACAGCTCCGGCCTATCAAACGCAATGATTCTCTTAGTCTAGTCAAAGTGATATACAGCTCTCGCCTTTCAGTGATCTGGTGACCATATAATAGATGTCTACACTTCCTTTTACTGTAATCAAAAGTTGAAAGATGACATTGCGTGCAATCTTTTGAAAACTGTACCCAGATGACTGTATTCCAGAGGGAAATAAATAATGCTTCCCCCCCTTTTTCCCCTGCACCACCTTGCCTCCCTCACCGTCATGTATGTTTGTTATAAAACTGTCAAGCAGCAGAAGCAATTACTGCATTGTACACCAGGCCAACGGTTGGCTGCACGGTGCCATGGTTCAGTTCAACATCTCATCTATCAGGGCCAAAGAGCCTGAGCGGTTGTCCTGCGAAACGCTGCAGAGGTCGCAGCAGCTATCCCTGGCTGTGTATAATGACCATAACATCTAACCCTGCGCCACCATAGCAGTCCTTTCCTCGCTGCTCAACAACTACAGTCTTTTAATGGCTCGCTCTCGCTATCCCATTGTGGCTGTAGAGCAGCTTTGCCTGTATTTAATGGCAGGAGCAGGAGCAGGCTCCCTTGCCCACTGAGACCCAGATTGCTGTAATTATAGTCAGGCAGATTGGTGAGGGAAAGAGGGCAGAGCACACATGCACCCATATACAGTACCTGAGGACACACACACACACGCCCACACACACACACACAAACACACGCACACACACACACATTTGAGCACACATATACAGGACATGGGGACACACATGCTCAAATACACATACAATGCACACTCTCACACCCACACAGGTCACACAATGTTATCCGTGGTACAACACATACGTGGCTCACACAAACACACACACACACACACACACACACACACACGCCTCCCTAGGCACATGGTTGTGAAGATTTATTAATGCAGTAAGAGGAGAAAAGGAGAAGCGCTAGGCACCAGTAGTGGAGAGGTGAGGGGAGAGCCGTGGGGAGATGAGCTGGGCGGAGACCAGGAAGACTGCATGTGACTTGTCACAGTGATACTCATGGGACGGTCAGGGGGATGTGGAGCTGCTGGACAATTACACTCTCAGAGAAAAACATAAAGTATAACATCGGTTCCATCTTTGCCTAACATAATTGATTATAAAGGGCTAACTTCCTTTTACAGTAATTATAAGTGCTAGGTATTTACCTAGAAAACGGCTGAATGACTTGAACAATCTCTGGCATTACTCATCAGTCACTACACTGTAGTTGTCGCAGGTTTAGGGTGGTAACAGTCCAAGTTTAATGGCTCGGTTCCTTGACAATTAAGCGATACATTTTTTACACCTTCTCTATTACCCATCAATGGAATTATAGATGCTGAAGGTTTATATTAGCAATAGCCCAAGTTTAATTGTGTAATTTCTAGGAATTAAGGTAATATTTTTGTATAAATTAGCTGTTCTCACATGCTAATTGTTCATGGTTCTACCCAGTTGAAAAAGGTTTATTGAATGTACCTGGACTGAAAGGTGTTGTTTGCTCACATGAAATTACCAGGTTCATATCACATTCATTCCCATCTGTGATACACTTCACAGATGTACTGTATGTCTCTGTGTGTCTGTTTGCCCAAACCCCAGAAAGTCACAAAATGGAGTTCATTCAGGAGAGAGAAATGTTTTAGGAAGCAGTGAAATCTCTGAATCACTGAAAGTCCATTGGATATTAAAAATAACAAACATGTACATACATACATTCTGAAATGATCTGTTCAGTCTAATTTGCAGTAATGCAAATGTTTCTATAGTTGAAAGTCTGTAGGTTTGATAACTGAGCTAATTTATTCTGTCTATGTAGCAATAGGCTACTGGATTCAATTGTTTGAAGGAAACAAAGTTGCATTATATTGTATCGTACTGTCATACTGTACCGTATCATATTGTATCTTATCGTATGTTACTGCATCAGATTTTATTTTATTGTATCAAATTGTAGTTAATTGTATGATATTGCATTGTATTTTATTGTATTTTGCTATTCTATTGAATTGTATTGTATCATATTGTATTGTATTCTATTGAATTGTATATTATCTTATTGTATTGTATCATATTGTATTGTATGGTATTCTCTTCTGTTGAATTGTATTGTATCATATTGTATTGTATTCTATTGAATTGTATATTATCTTATTGTATTGTATCATATTGTATCATATTGAATCATATCGTATCACTTGGCAATGTAATGTAATGTACAGTATGTTACCATACTGTACCGGTAAGGATGAGGACATCCTTAGGTTTGAGGTTTCCCTGGAACGCTGCCTTAGTCGACCCTCTGCCCTTTGGCTCCCAGCGCTTTACTCTCTGCCCTCCCATCCAGCCCCATGGCTCTCAGTGAGCTAATTAGGAACCACATACTGTACTCTACAGCACAAGGGGAGGCAGTAGCATAAATCTATTCTAAATAAATACATCTATCTTTTTTTTTTTAAATTAAAGATTTTTTTTTTATTGTTTAACTTAAAATGTTATCTACATTAAATTCTTATTTAACTATGTTGGTCTATCTTTTCCAAGGGAGACCTGGCCCAGTAATAATCAAAAAAATTGAAAGAAAAGGAGACAGATAGACAGACAGATATACAGATAGATAGATAGATAGATAGATAGATAGATAGATAGATAGATAGATAGAGGCAGAGAGGCAGAGAGGCAGAGAGAGCAAGGTGAAACCATGGCAGAATCTTAAAACAATTTAAGACACAAAGTTAACTTCATAAATGCATTGAGAAATTCCAATAGTTTCACATTCTATTGCCCTAGCAGCTGCTTTGAGCTCAATCAGAGTAACCAGGTCTTTAAGTTTCAACCTTTATGTAGCATTATAATTAAAGGTATCCAAGCAACTGAGCTTACACGTGAGATGGACAGAGATGGACCGACAGGTGGACCTAAAGGTTATGGAGGCAGGATTATGACTGGAGCTTCTCCAGTTTGAATCCTCAGCCCAGCTGGAAAAATCTCAGTGTAGCGAATCCTTCCCTTGAGGTGTGCTCCATCAATCTTCCCTTGATGAATAAAAAAACCTTTGCCGTGAAGGACACACAGAAAGTCCAGGTTGGATGCTCAATGTCTGTTGGGTGTTACTCCAGCATAACAGCTGGCTGCATTACATTATAACACAGATGGCCACATTCCTGCCTCACCCCCCATAAGACCTGTATAATGAATCCTCCTCTCATTCATTCTGAACTCCATATTATGTCTTATCCCCTTGTCTTATGCTCAATCATTTGCATTGAAGGTATTTCTTAGTAATTTAATCTAAAGTATCATTAGTGAGGTATATCAGATGCTTCAGTACTTGCCAGCCAGTATACTTTTATCCTCAGGACAGAGAAGAAGATGCTGTGCTTCAAGTGTATATAGCTACAGTAAAGGTAATTTACTGTAAATGCCTAAACTCACATCTGATGTGATACATTGGCAAATTAAAGATAGGCTTTGCTTTTACAGCATTGCTTTTCCCATTGCCTCTTCAGCAAGAATCAGATGTATGTTTTGTCTTAGAGGATCATTCCGGTTATTTTCAACGTGGGCCTTATATTTCAGGTTTTTGCCATTATAATGATTGAATGTGTTCAAAATGTCGTCACTTTCTTTGGTAGAGCTTTATGTACCTGTAATTCAGGAATCTCTACACACACACACACACACACACACAGAGGGCCAGCACAGTCTCCAACAGTTGAACCCAAAAAAGCAATTTAACACTGACACTGCAGTTACATGCTTCTTTTTGTTTCGCCTTTGGTCAATTTTCTTTATCTCTATGTACTGCTTTTGTGACTCGTGAGTCGTTTTGTTTTTACAGGCTTGTTCAATGTGACCTTTCTTGCCACAGCTTCTGTAGTCTAAGACTTACACCAACACACTGGTGCCTGATTTCCCGCAGCGGTAGCATGGCTTGCTTTTGACTGTCTTGCTTTTGAAACCAGTGGTCAGCATGTGCACTTGGACCGATTCACTTTGCTGCTGAGCTTCTTTAACCGCCAGCTCCATTGACGTACTAATCTCTGTAGCCTTTTCCAGGTTTGGTTAGCTTCTGTTAATAAGCGTTTTTGAATAGCTTCACAATGCAGCCCACACACCATCTGTCAGTGCAAGTCCATATATTCACAGTGCTCAGATAACTGTTTTAGCACAGCAACAAATTGTGCAACAGATTCACACTTTTCTTGATTCATTTTATGAATCTCTGTGAAATGTTCAATGGTTTAGGAGCATAGTGGTCCTTTATTATTTTCAGTATCTCCTCATAGGAAGGATTCCATTTGGCTAGTCCCTTGCCCCACGCACTTTCTCAAAATGTGTGGCAGGGAATCCGGATCTTATTTAAACGACCTGATTCTCATGGACTAGTCCAAAGAGTGGGGCACAGTCAATTTGGTATAGCAACCAAGTTAGTTTTTGCAATCAATTAGAAGAAGACCGCACCCCAGCTGAGCCAATGGGCTGTATATCTAGGAGTGTAGCTCAACTATGCCATGCTCCGAACTTGTCTGTCGGAATCCAGACATATACTGTAGCTATCAGGGAGACGATCCAGTCGGTTCAGCCAGGCAGGAGCAGTAACAGTTTTCACTGTAATGCGCCACACTAGGAGTACTTCTTATGAGACGCCTGCAGAGGTGTTTTATCAGGTTGAGTCTGGACCCAAGACGGCACGAACAGCACCTGGTCACCATTCCCCCAATAGCTGAAGCAGACCTAGCCTATTGGGGGTCCACAGATACTGGCGGAGGGGACACCGTTGGGGAGAGTAGCCTCCTATGTATCAGAGTTCATGGATACCTCCTGCACAGGTGAGGGGGGAACTTGCCTCAGTAGGTGGTGTATGGCCTCCAGGGGAAAAACGGCACATCTACCTATTGAAGCGGACAGTACGGATGGACAACAGGGCCACAGGGGCCTTCATAAACAGACCGGGTTGAGGGTCTGCACCTCTGTTGACAGCAGCAGAGAACCTGCGGCTCTGGACCATGGTAAATCGTTACTTTCTCAACACATTCCAGGCCTAAAGAACAAGGGAGCCAAGCTCATGCTGAAGGTCGGTCCCTTGTCCCCCTGAGGTGGATCTTTTTGCCATGACGCAGACCACACACTGTGCGTGGTGGCTTTCGCTGATTCCCCAGGACTGTCCTCTCTTAGGGGTGGACGTGCTCAGTCACATACAACGGCCAAGAAAGCTGCTATATCAAGACGAGACAAGACAATCAAGAGGGCATTGCTACTTGTATTGACTTCAGCTAAGACAGTGAGTGATTTGTGTGCACTACCTGTCTACCCCAGTTGTTTACTGGTGAGGGTGGATTTGAGTGGCTCCACATTCTGCCCTTTACGCCTAAGTACATTAAGTCTAGGCCGATTCAGTTGGATGTGTTCTATCTTCCTCCCTATGCTGGAGGGAGAGAGAGAGAGAGAGGAAAGGTTGCACGCATTGGCATGCTATGAGGAGCTTACGGCTACGCTGAGACTCACACAACAGCTGTTTGTGTGCTATGGAGACAGGGAGGCCGACAAGCTCCTGTCTAAACAGAGACTCGCTCGCTGGCTTTGTGATGACATTTCACAAGCTTACGTGTTGGCGGGCAGAGACCTTCCTGTGGCTATATGGGCACATTCTACACAGTGTGGTAGCATCAACAGCCTGATTCAGTGGAATAAGTGTGGAGGAGATTTGCAGAAAGGCATCTTGGTTGACGCCCTGTTCATTCATCAGATATTATTTGTTGGAGGTGGGTGTTTTTCCAGGTCCCTGCTTGATTCTGCAACACAGGCCCTGTGAATAGGAGGACTATGGTGATGGTCTTAAATGCTGGATCATTTCTAAGACTAATCACTAGGTTGTTATGGTGGAGAGCCATGTGTTAAACACTGATAGGCATAGCATTAGGTTTGTTCCCTTACTGCTGCTCAGCTGGTAAGGAGAGGCACAGACCACGACTGGTATACTTGTTTACACAGTTGATTACAGTCAGTCAGGGTTGTGATGCAGTATGTTGTCGGCATGTTAGTGCCACAGCAGGGAGCCAATACAGCCCCCAAAGCCTGTGTAAAATAGAACAGTAGTTGCATGGTAACTCTAGTTCTACGATCATAGGTGGCGCCTGTCACAGTGCTGCTGCACGAGTTGCTGAAGACAAGCCTTAATGTATATAGGGGGACCGTCATAGGGTTGTATAGGCTAGAAGAGAGGTTAAGCCAATAGAGCCCCATTAGAGGGCTCCGCCTGCGCTCATAGAACTAGAGTTACCATGCATAACTATTGTTTTCATCCTCTCCATAAAGTCTTAAGAATCTCTTATCCAATTTGTTCAGAAGAAATGTCTGTAGCTCCTTCAGACAAAAAAACTACCAAAATTGTGAGAGATGCCAAACTGCATTGAGAAGCAACTATTAAGGCGTGTAAACACAATTTTAAACCTGGGTACACATCTATTTCATTCTAATTTTTTACACCATTAAATGTATGATTACTTTTAGTCTTCAATCATCATTATTTTGGTTGAGCCAATGTTGGTGTGTATGTGCCACTGGGAACATCATACACGCACACACACACACACACACACACACACAAACACACAAACACACACGACCATGAAGTTAACAATATGGTTATCACTTTACCAGTTATATGAACCAGCCCATTCTCCACAGTCATAATGTACCCACCAATAATTTGTCCTTTGAAATGTGATGCTGATGATGACTAACATTTCCTGGAGGAGTTTACAATATGCGAATCAGAGGTCAAGGTCTTGGAGGTCAAGGTTGATGTAATTTTGCATCTTGGCAGCTCTACTGTAGGATGAGTCAGGTTAGCCCTTTCCTCCTTTCTGCCTTCCCCCGGTCAGGCCGCTCCTCTCTGTCTCTCTCTCAGCATGCTGGCAGTGCATCAGTGAGCGACTGTGTGACTGTGTGTTTGAGTGGCTGCCTTCTCCCCTATGTTTTGTTCTTTTTGTGTGTGTTCCCCCCTTTAATCTCCTACTGTCACACATTCTCTGATAGGGGTAGTGCAATTTTGGAAAATAATGATGCAATTTCCTGCAATTTCACATGTAGATTCAAATATTTTGGACTTATTTCAAACTCAAACTTTGTAACTCTAACTCTTTGTAACTAAGGTATATTTGTTTAGAGATTTTCGTGTCTACATAATTGTATGTGCTCTTGTATATAGTTATTGAAAATAACATTCTCACTCAATCACTCACTATTTGTAACTCACCCTACTCAGTGGTCTTCACCTCCCGTTTTGTTCCTCCACTTCTACTGCTCCCATCTCCTTTGCTTCTTCCCCTCCTCTCCTCTGTTCCTTCACATTCTTCTCCTCCTTTATGCTCTCCTTTTTGTTTCATCTCTCCTCTGTCCCCTATCTATTCTTTTTATTTTTCTCTTCTCTCCTTTTATATCTTTTATATCTCTTCTCTTTTTTCATCTAGTCTGGTTGTCTCCACTTTTCTTCCATCCTCTCCTTTGATTTCTCCTTTTGTTCCCGTCTTGCCCCCTCTTACTGTAATCTTCTCCTCCCCCCTTTCCGTTAAGTTCTCCTCTCTTTTCTTGATCTGTTCCCTCCTGTTTAGTTCTTCCTCTCATCTCCTTTAAATTCTCCTCTGTTCTTCTCTGCTCTTCCTTTATTCTTCTCCACATATTTTTTTTCCAACTTGATCTACTCACATATCTATTCCATGGTGGATCAAAAATTAATTTGCCAGGCATGTAGGCTGCAATATCTGATGATGTTTCATATGAACTCATGAATAACTTAAATAGCAGGGCAACTAACATAGCTAATGTTAACAAGAACAATGTCACAGTCAAATTGGCTGGTTAGCGACCGCTTAGCTAACTTTAGAAGTTCATAGTCAAAGCTAAAGTAGGTGAAGTTAGCTAGTGAGCTAACAAAATATACTAACATTAGCAGCATTGGCGGGCGAGCTTAATCACCAAATAAACAGTTGAAATGCATACTACTGTAGACAGCTGATTAATGTAAATAATGGTATAAAACATCAATCTCCCTATGGGGGGGGAGGGGGGTCAATTGTAAAGCAGCAACATCTCAACCGTGACATCTAAGAATTGATTTAGCTCTCAGCAACTTCTGCCTGGCTTCTGCCTAACTGTGGGAGATACTCTTGAACGTCTGACTAGTGTGCATAACACTTGCATCTAATGTTTCACTTGGTGTGGCAAGGTAGTCGGTGCGAGGTACTGCTTCTGTCAGTAGATGTAAAATAGGTGTGGTTCATGTGAATTCTAACCTGATACTACATGAACACCAAACTGAACACATGACACCCAACATGACATGCACCTAACACCTGTGTCTCAATTGAAAGTCTGCGTAAATATTTTCTCTCAGAGGTTTGGTCAGATGTAAGATGTTCGTCACAGTTGAAGTATTGCTCCTCTGGAATTTCAGCACTTCTGACCCCTAATAACTCCTGACTACTGTAAAGTGTGCACCTGCATCTCTCCACTCACTGATGTCTACTACTACTGAGCAAAAGGGAGAGCCGAACTGGGAGGAGGGATGGGGGACCGATGGAATGAACCACTGTGCCTGCCCAGGATCAGGCAATCTATATAAGTTATCTATATCCCCCCCCCCAATATCCTACCAGCGCCACCCCCCCTCCTCCTCCCATTTATCAACTTCTGCCTCACAAGCCCCATTACCCTGCTACAATTTATTCCCAGTATCCACAGTATAAAAGCCTGCCAAACCAACATGCCAATTGCTTTGCACCCCTCCTCCACCCCTTCTATCTCCATTCTCAGGGTCGGTGCAGATCTCCCAGGGGACGGTTGTGTCACCATGTACTGCCATGGCAACTGACCTCATCCAGACTGCCCCGGTCTCCTGACCCTCCTCATCTAATTCTTCGCCTTTTCTAAACTTCCTTTAAAATCCCTGCTACTCATACACTGTTGTCCTGTCACTCATTCAAGTGTTGTCCAGCCTTCTGAATTACTTTTAAGTTTTTTTGGGGGGGCAGACACATGCCTACCCAAGCTCAATGAGCATGACGCACCTGGCTCATGCTCAGGCAGGTAGTTTGGAGCTAGAGCAACTTATGCGGCAGCACAGTGTCAAAGTGGCTGCCAATGTGGGTTGCTCTGTTGAGAAGAGTGGCTTAGCCGCAGGGCATGATCGCATCAAGTCAGCTTCTACAATGAACTGTGCCATTGTTCTTTTTGTTGGATCAGATTGATAAGGTGAATACTCTGGTGGAGCGTGCCATAGTTTTGAAAGACATGCACACACTGCTGTTTCCTCCTGTCAGTCTGGCCAAAAGAAAGATCATTTAATGTACCCCCGTTTTCCAGAAACAAAGCGCGACACAAAACGAGCTGTCTCATTGCAATCAGATAACCCTAACTCTAACCCAGAATGAAACATGCTGTCTTGTTTAGGAAGCAAGTGCACATGATTTTGAAGGATAATAGCATGGACATTAATTGATTTTTCAAGCTTAAGACTGAGGGGTCTGATTACACATAAATTCATGTAACCACTGGCAACATAAAATGTTTTGGCTGCGGGAGGGAGGGGCATTTGGTGCACTCTTGTCCCG
Source organism: Centroberyx affinis (assembly GCF_046629955.1). NCBI lineage: Eukaryota > Metazoa > Chordata > Actinopteri > Beryciformes > Berycidae > Centroberyx > Centroberyx affinis. The sequence continues at coordinate 164,383 of NW_027281903.1, read as the reverse complement.
AGCTGAGGGAAAGAAAGGAAGAGAGTGATGCAGCTGAAACCCCGCCAAGTGCACAGGCGTCTGAGGGTGGATATAGGGATATTAATGAATTTGAGGCCGGGGAATGGGGGGGGTGTCACACCAACTTTGGGGGTTAGGGAGGAGGAAAGAAGTGAGGAGGCAGCACTGCTATGGCAGTGCTAGAATCAGTGCTGCAGGAGGTGGATGATCCCATGAAACAGGAAACTGAGCTTTTTAAAGTCCCAGCGATCAAAAGGAAAATCCGTAGACATGATGTCTCCAAAAGAAAAAGAAAAACAAAGCAGCGGTAGTTTCACGTCACAAAATTCAGCTCAGCTGGCACCCCCCACTCGTGTCGAGAGAAGTGAGGATATATTCTGAGCGCGGTAGGAGAATCATCCCCAGCAGAGCGTAGTGATGGGGAGCCTTCTGATTCTTCAATACAGGACAGCACCATGATTGCAAGTGGGGAACAGAGTACAGCACACGGTGTAGAGACACAGGTGGGAGGCGGACCTGTTGGAGATCAAAAATTGGAGGCCTGTGTCCCTGTTGTGCTCTGAGTACAAAATCCTCTGTAAAGCGTTGGCAAACAGGCTGGCAGAGGGGATGGGAAGGTCATACACACAGATCAGCCCTACTGTGTTCCTGGCAGGTCCATTATAAATAATATATCCTTGAGTAGGGATGTTTTGGACGTTTCTCTTTGGGCTTTGCACTGGTCTCTTTTCTATAGACCAGGAAAAAGTATTTGACGAGCTTGAACAACAGCATTTATGGAATGCACAGCTTTTGGTTTCAGCCCTAGTTCTATTGTTCTGATTAAGGCACTGTGCAGATATTGAAGTTATGCTGAAGGTTAGGGTCTATGTGCTCCTTTCAAGCTGTGCAGGGGGATAAGGCAGGGACGCTCCCTGTCTGGAATGCTTTATAGTCTGGCCATTGAACCCCTTTTGAGCTGTGTAAGGGCAAACCTGCAAGGCGCCTCAGGGCGCTTCTTCCTCCCAAAAGTCTTTCGGCTTATGCTGATAATGTTCCCTTTATGAACAGCCAGGCAGATGTGGATAAACTTTGTGAAATTGTGAGACTCCGAAGTTAATTGGGCTAAGAGCTCATGTGCTCTTCAAATAGGGAACTGGGATGGGGGAGTTCAACTCTAGAAGGCCTGAGCTGGCCCAGAGGAGGTTTCAAGTAATTATGTGTTTTTTTGTGGGATGAAGTCTTCATGCTATTAAAAATTGGGAGGGGGTGTTAAAGCTGGCCTAGGGGTTTTTAAAAAGATGGCAGTGGGTGGTACCTTCCATGTCCTATAGGGGTGCACACTCATTGCTAATAATTTGATAGCTTCAGCACCGTGAAAGTGGCAAGCAGTGTTAGACACACCATCAGGACTTCTAGCTAAGGTCCAAGCAATTAGTCGATTTCTTCTGTGGGTGCCACAAAGTGTTCTTTTTCTGCCTGAGGAGAAAAGTGGGCAATCTAGTACATCTAGCCAGTTGGGCAGCCGCCTTCCATCTCCACTTTGTGCAGAAGTTTCTCTATGGCACAGAGGAGGGAAACTGGGTGTGACTTCCCTCATATTAGACCAGAATTTCTTTCTGATAGCTTAAGAGTGTCTGTTAATGATCTGCCACCATTCTGCAGGGTCTTAGGAGAGTATGGAGTCTCATGAAGACTCAAGAGACTGGCACGGTTGGCCTCACTGTGCTGGCTCCTAGAGGAATTCTTTATCCAATGTACGGATGACTGGACCTTGCACCAAGGCTTTCAGGCTTGTTAGAGACTTTCAAAAGAGCAAGCATCATCACACTGAGGAGGCTGCTCCAGCTGGCAGGACCTGCTTTACAGAATGTAGTGTAGTGGAGGCACTGGGGGTGACGTCACTTAGATTCATCATGCAGCTGCTGGAGAAGTACAGTGGGGCCTTGACGGAGGAGGACTGGCTTTTGCTATGTGGCCAGCAGCACCTGGACTCGAGGGATGCTTTCCCTAGACTGGGGATCCCCAGACATCCCTACTACAGACTGCACAACACTCCTACGTAGAGGACTGGACTCAGCTAAGGGGAAAATATTTCACAGTCTTTGTTAAAGTCCTGAACAAGGACAGGTAGAAGAAAGAGATGATGGCCCATAGTCCGTGCACTACTGTCCGCGCACGTCACTCTACAGACCTTCACTAAGTGGGCAGGGGACTTGCAATGGAGAATTTTACATGGTGTAATAGCTGTGAACGCATTTATCTCTGTCCTGAACCCTAATGGTAGTAGTCAATATGCTTTTTGCCCACTCAGACAAACAGTGTTGCATTATTTCAGGCCTCTTTTTCTGTTTGTTTGGGTATTTGTTTAGTTCTCTAAGGGAAGTTTTCTCTGTGTGAGATCTTAAAAAGTTGTTTAATTAATCTTCTATTGGGTCTAGGAAAGCTAGAGTAGGGGACAAATGGTAGAGTTTGGGTGTAGTTGGGGTTTTTAAGGGCTTTGTTTTGTCAGGGAGGGAAGCTGCATTTTGCAGGTGTGTTAGGCTGAGCAGGCAGGAAATGGGGGGTGGTTGACATTTTTTGTGTGTGTGATTGGGTTGTGTTCCTCGTATTGCTTAGCAGATGTGATGGAAAGGAAACTGGCCAAAACTCTGTACACTTCCCTTATTTGGTCAATAAAGGGATGTTAACTCTCAACTCTTCTCTGGGTAAAAAGGCTGAGAGGCACCACTAGGAGTCATCCTCATTTCATTAAATATGAATGCAATGTGAAGCACATTGTGGTGGTGTAAGCCTTTCTCTATTTGGTTTTAGTTCAGTGTACAGTAGAGTATATTGTCTGCAGGATTACGATTCTGTATCCTTGCTGCTCTGCCTTGTGCTGACACAAGCAAGTTGGTAAAAAAAAAAAAAAAACTTCACTAAGCCACACAAATTCATTGCCGTTAATCAGTAATGAAATCCCTGTGGGGAAATGCGTTAGTTTCCATTGAGTGTAAGCGCTGGCATCATTTCTGTGTGAAGGAGATGCATTGATCTCCAAAGGCACTATGGATCAGGACTAAAAATAGCTTCCTCACTCTCCCTCTCCCTCGAGTTCCTCACTGTCTATATCTCTTTAACTCACTGTCTTTTCTCTGTGTCTCCGTCTCTCTGTCCCACGCTCTGTCCTCTATCTCTGCTTTTTCTGTCTCTCTCCCGATAGCGTTCATTTTCTTTCTTTCCCTCGCTCCTCCCCAACAGGACTATGGCTGTAAAGAAAAGACAATAAGATGACATTGACAAATGGACTTACTTTGTCTGGCCTGATTATGCCCGGGCTAAGGTGATGAGATGTGTGGGCTTTTGACCAAGGCGGAGCTTATGGCTTCAATAAGCACCTTTGGATGAATACTCCTGGGCCGGCCTTTAAGTCAAATCTGAACAACAGGCTATTGCCATTTTGGTTTAAAGTAGGGGTTCTTAAAGGAATATGCTGGTATCTTTTACAGTGGTAGCACATTTGCTTCTGTCTACATCTAGTCTGCATTTCTCCAAATGCATGGCATACGTAATTCAATTTTTTTAACATTTACTCATTGTTTTTAAAATAAAAACTTTATGTATGTCAAACCCAGCTTAACATAACTGCTGTCCCGGCGAACAAAGCCGCCCTATATAAAAACACATGGATGTGACAATAAAGTTTGTAAGGCAACATTTTTTGAGGGATTATTTCCTGGAGGAGACTTCCATTTCTTCCTGTGGGTGTCAGGTGATTGACAGGAAGCACTACGCATACTGATAAAAAAAAACACATCCAACTGACACAGTGAAATAACAATAAAACAGAAACTTTGACAAAACCAAATAAAAACTTCATGTTTACCATGATAGATTATCTAGCTCGAGCCATTTCCAAAAGTGTAGAAGTTGTTTTTCATACTGAACAAGAATGAATGTCAGCAAATGTCTTTTTCTGCAGGTAGAAAAAGAAGCCCTGATATCTCCAACTATGCTGACTGTGTGCAGACAGGAGAGGGTCAGCCTAGAATTATGCTTTCAACTTTCTCTGGCGGGCCCCAAGGTGAGAAATGCAGTTTCTCACCCAGGAACCCAGACCTGTTAAAAATATTCACAATTAAAAGTGATAACAGCAGCAGCCCCCTGACTCATTTTGGATCCCAACCCATAATTCAAGACACTGTAATTGCAAATACACTCACAAATTCTGAATGTTGGAGGGTATTGTTAAAGGAGTGCTTACTGGAAAATTGTTCAACATGACCCAGATGTTTTAACACATTTGCACATACTTTATCCACATTGAAGAAAAGGAGACTTTTGTACAATATCTCACTAAATATATTTACATGACATACAATTCGCCATCAGTGCAATACATAGGAATGTTGCATATTTACCAAATGTTAGACTCTTTCCTTTATGAAGAAAAATAAATCAAATGACAGAAGCTGATAGAACTAATGTGTAAAGTAACATGTGCAACTTTCATATTTGTTAACAGCTTCACGAGAAATCAAAAAATAAAATCTTAGTACCACCCTATCAACAATCAAATATTTAGCATTGAAAAAAGTAATAGATCACATGTACATATATATCTTCATACATGTAATGGATTGCTTTTGTACAAATATTTTATATAACTTTGGCAGTTTCTCAGGAACAAAGTTATCGTAAAATATGAAACAACAATATCAAACTGTCAGCAATGTTATGTAAGCTTGCCTTCCAAAGCTCATGTTCACAGTGGTCATTCAGAAAGGCTGGAAGCCGATGGCCAAAAGAGAACGGAAAAAAAGCAAAAGGAAAAAAAAGAAAACATTTCCATCCTTTCTGCTAAGACTGTTAGCACTGGAGGCTGTCGTCATTGTTGTCATGGTTATAAAATTACAAACACCTATGAAGGTTTACATAGCAGTCATCGCCGTTTAAAAAAAATGTTCTATTTTCAGGTCGACTTAAAATACAAATAGTTTGGAGGCAAGGGGATAGGACCCTGCCTTGTGGTCACTGTGGAATCATGGGAGAGACATGGTCGAGAAAAGGGACATGCACAACAGTGCTGTGTGGAAGAACGTGAAGCAAAACGAGGGTGCAAAATGAAAGACTTTTCAACGATCAAAACGCCACACGGTCAGAGAATGACTTACACCGGACAAAATAATCGAGCAAATTTCAAACATACTAAGTTCACCATAATTCATATACGTTTGTTTTGTTCTTTTTTTTCTCTGGTTTGGCACTTTATTGGAACAAATCTCTGTTCAAAAAGACTAAATGTTGTACAAAAGGTATTTCATGTCTCGTTAACATAACTCGTAGAATATAGTACTTAATAGTAAGCATACGGTAAGTAAACACTTGTACATACTGTAGTTTAAAATGAACATTCCAACAGATGTTTTACGCACATGCACAAAAACAAACAAACACAACTCTCTCTCTCTCGCTGTCTCGCACCGAGTTGGGCCTCCTCTTGTTCTCTTTGGACAATCTCATTCTCCTACTGTTTACAACCTGTCTGGACAGCCCAACCCCTGCTACTGCTCTCGCTCTTTCTCTCTCTCTCTCTCTGTCTCTCTCTCTCTCTAGTTAAGACAACACAACTGTTTCAATACTGCATTTTTCCCCCCATTACGACACCTCCTCCGTCGAGCGTGTGTCTGTTTTGAGACGCACAAACTCTTTGGCCACCTCGTCGTTGGTCCTTTGAGAAAGTATCCTCATGATGGTGAGGCCCGTTTCGTCCATGGCGATGCTCTTAACCAGGGGGTAGCTGGCGGAGCAGCTGCCCTTCTCCGCTAGCTCTCGGAGCTGGATGACCGTCATGCCGATGACGCGGTCCTCGCGGGCAAAGCAGTAGTCCTTCACCGAGACGTGCAGCTCGTAGGCCTCCGGACCGTGTTCATTACTCAGAACGCTGGGGAGAAATGATGTGGGGAGATCAGAAAGGCGAGACTCCAGAGTTCATACATGTATACATACACACTCATGCACACACGTACTGTACTGGACCTGGGTCAAAGAGTATTTGACACTCTGTGTTCTCCAAAAACAAGTATATGTATCTAACCCTAACCCTAAAAGCAAAATATACGTATCAAAAACAGGAGGATTTATTTCTTGTGATTGTCTGAACTTACTGCCACTCATTGTGTTGCCCTATATTACAAATGCACTCATCTGGTACCTGTGTGGACTAGAAGAGGATAAAATAAAAATAATCTGCGAATTCCACTTGACCCACGTCTGACACAGCTAAAAATGTGATAGATATTACAGAGATAAAAAAGCCCAACAGTCTCATTTGGGAGAGATCTATGTCAGTGCAAACCAATCACTTTTTTGGAGCATGACATTTGGCTTTGTTCGTGGCTGAATATAATTTGTCAGTAAAGGAGGCTGGCCGGGTGACATTTCAGCAGAGAGAGGGTGCCTTATTGTACGTGTGACTGGGATGAGACAATTCAATCATGTTTAGCAAGTGAAATGAACGTCTCCATTCAAATGAGCCATTATACCCAGCCACCCTTTCTTTAGGCTGTTTTCTAATTATCCCCGGCAACTTAATAGCTTCTTAAAATTCAAATGACAATGCCGGCGGTGAATCCATATGCAGACAGCGTTGGGCCTGCATTGATCTCAGTGGCGTTACTACAACTCATAGTCTAAGATCACTCTACCTCTATTACAGCGGTTGGCACAGCTCAGAGAATTACAGTGTCGGAGAGCGTACAAGTCTATAGATTACTAAAGCAGTCACCTGTCCCCTGACTGCTTTTCAACAAAGCAATACTGCTGAACGAGCACTGCTTCTTGGCACAACAGCCTTGATGCAAACAAATGAGGTCCAAAGACTAGATGATAGCCTGTGCTGGAAAGCTTGTACTGAATACTATTTCACTTCTGTTCACTGCAGCGGCTTAGAAGATTTGGAAGGTTTTTGTTAGTGAGACACCAGAAAAATTACAGAGTCGCGGAATACGCCACACTTAATTATAGTTAATTATAGTATAGTATTAATTTCATGCTGCATACTATTTTGTATGCAGGTAGGCAGAATGCTGCATACTATTTAGTGGTATTGCAGTATGTACTTTCAGACACACACAGCTCCCCTCCCTCTTCCCTCCCCTTCTATAACTAACAGGAATGAGGCAGGTTTACTCACTATTGGAATGTTTCGTTGTACTTTGGTGACCAATTGTTATTCTTGGTCTTGGTGCTGAATTTGCGCTTCTTGTCAGTCAGGTGCGGTCCCACGGCGTTGACCTCTACGAAAGGCCGGAACATGGCGTTGGTCTGCCAACTGAGGTTGTTCACTGCCACCACTGGGAAATGCAGAGGAAGGAATCAGCAACATAGATACAGTGCAGGAGAACTTAAAGGTAAAAAAACAACCTAAAACACTGATAGAAAAACAGCTATTAGAGATGTTGCTTGAATTCCTGGGTCCATTCTGTTGTTTGGTGGTGTATTTTTCTTATTCCTGCAGATAACTGACCAAATATAGATGATCTGATGTAATTTCAACATATTTCCAGGGCAGCTACAATGGAGTTTCATAGCAGAAATTTTCTCAGCTATCTACAATATCAAGTCAAAATCAGGTTTTTGTGTCAGACCATCTGGATCAAAGAGCAAGGGCTTCTTTTTAGACTCATGATTTAGCACCAATGTTCAGCAATCATACAGGGAGAAATCAATCGTATCAGCAGCAGAGATACCAGTTTCTCCACCTACAGTAGCCTCAATAGACCAGAATACAATGCAGTCAAAAGACATGTTGTGGTTTGAGTAAGGGGCAAGGCCCAATAGTAGACACGCCCCAATATTCACAAACTATTGGCTAGCTAACTATATTTACAGTATATGCCAATACGTCCACCTTGGATTGAATGCAACAAGTTCAGGTCCCTTCTCTGGGGGTTGTCAAAAGTCTAGAAAATGCAGGACATCACTAACTCAAGGAGAGGTAGATGAAGCAGTGTAAGGGAAAGTGGATATACCAAAAAAGTAAATTCCGACACTTCATCACAAAATAATTCCTCGAATGCACTGAACATCACAGATTGATGAGATCTAACAGCATCTGAGGTCGGATTTTCCTTTATGAGGAACATCCCTATTTAATTCCTATAGGACTCTAACGCTCTGTTCAGACTGCTGGCATTCACATTGTCATGTTACTGCCAGCTGATTGGAGCTGATTGCCAGCTGTTGTGCATATGGTGCTGCAGCGATAGGCGGAACACACATCAATGCTAGTATGTAATTGGCTGCAGACGGGTGATGTTGTTTTCAGCTGTGTCCAACTTTTCATTGCTGACAAATGATGAAGCGCGGCAAATATCAACATGTCCCTGATTATAGACATGGACTTCTGAAAACTGTTTTGGCCTGTTTAATCAGGGAAATTACACAAGAATCAACATCTCTAACTTTTTCCTTACAAAAAGTTACAAATGTATTAACATAGAACAATACATAAAAAAATCACAATATAAACGCTAACAAATGCATAAGGGGGCTGGAAACTGAACAAGTAATAGCATTCATTTGGACTTTAATAGTTCTCCGCAAAGAGTTCAGTGAAACTGGGGTAGCACACTTCCTGTAATTAGTTCCAGTATTTGGAGACTTTGATAAAATACAGCCAATACATCTCAGTCTTGACTATTCACAATTGGATGGGATGAGCAAAGTGCTTAACTCGTAAATTAAGTTATAGTGTTATCACAAAGTGCTGGGCTAGACCACAGCTGCTTAGAATAGTATAAAAGCCTATAGCAGTGGTGTTCTTTAAATACATTCAGGTCAGCTATAACAGAAAATGCAATGTATTCTGTTACGGTATTCCTCATCAAACACTCTACAATAAACCACTAGTTCTTGTTCTTGTGTTCCCTGTCATTGTTGTGCTCTTGGTTTTCTGTGTAATTGTTTTAATGATGCCAACGGAGATCTTTAAAATGCTAATTCCCTTATTATTATTATCTGTAAAAAAAAACCTCCAAGGATATCCAAGAATCCTGCTGATAATGACCACAACATCGCTATTGCACAAACAAGACATGCTACCCACGTGCTGTCACTGGTGAGTCTTTGAACATTTGCAGGTGTGAATACAGTTGAAAGGAAATTATGAATAATGAGTCGGACAATAGGAACGCTCACCCTTCACGCTGACTTTGTGCTCTCCAGTGCCGGGGTGAGAGATGAGATCCACTTGCATCGACGCCTCCCCCACCGATCCGCTGGATGACTGACCTGGACACACACCAAAACAGCAACAGGAGAATTGGAGAGAGAGGCATAATAAAAGAGAGAGAGTGAGAGAATGGAGAGAAGGCAGAGCGGGACACAGAGGAAGAAAAACAGAGAGCAAGAGAGAGACAGAGGAAGAGAGAGAGAGAGAGAGAGAGAGAGACTGATGATGCAGCTCTTTGTAGATGAGATACCCAGAGATTGATCCAAAAAGGGATGGATAAACACTTCTCAGTGTGTCATAGCTGAAATAAACCCCGGCAGAACAGTGGGGGGGCACGCTTGATTTCACCCCCATGTCAGCCCAGCAACCAGCACAGCCAGGGGTTCCTCTAGCTTGAGGCTAAACAAGACCAGAAAGCAACAAAACATAAAACAATCTCCCTGGTTTCAAGGAGAAGGCAGGGGGTGTGAACAGAAGCACTAAATAAGTAATGTTCTACACGGTGAAATCATCCGCTTCGAACCGTTCGACTCTGGAGCAAAGAAAATACAAACAAAGCATTCGATTTGACTGCGTACCAACAACTCATGTGACAGAGAAAGCAAAACAGTCTATCAGACACGGGTGACTGAGGCAGGGCATAGACAGAGCAGGAGTGCAGGGAGAGTTAAGAGGAACAACATGACAGTGTGAAGGAGGAGATACACAGGGCAACTCTTTTGGGCAATGCTACGGGCATTGGGCAACAGAGCCTAAGGACTTATGTCAGCATTGTTGCTTCTATCACATAGGGACATCCTCTTGCCAGGAAACAATTTCAATCGATTTTTGACCCTGCGTCTCACTTTGCCTGATGCTGGGAGCGCTGCCCGTCTAAATTGCCTCCAAAATTGCCTAGCGTTTCACCACCCTAGGACAAACAGATGTCGAACACAGGGAGGGAAGTGCGGCCGTGGCTGATGAAGGGGCATGTTGATCCAATAGCTAATCAATATGTGCCAAACAAGCAGTGCCCATTATAGCTGGTAATGAAGAAACAAGCATCCTGATTTATGATAATGATGCCTTGGGAGGGTGGGGGAGGGCAGGAAAACATTGCTACTGCACAATTAAGCCCTGGACTTGTGGGAAATTAACAGACCAATGCCACGGCACCCTGCTATTGACTGATAAAAAAAGGAGGAAATGCTGCGTGTATGTCAACGAGAGTCACGAATATTTCCTAGTGCTCGCAAAAGACACTGTTAATGAGTGCCTTGGTCAAATGAAAAACGTCCAAATACATACCAGACGCTGGAATGGGCTGTTTGAGGGACATGAGAGAGCCGAGTGTGAAGGAGAGGAATGGTACAGAAATAAGATACAGGAGAGCACAGGTAGATAAAACACACGGTGATAGTGAGGAGGAGTGATAGATTAAGGGAGAAAAATGCTAAAAAACGGAAGTGGCAGATAAGGGAGCCGAGTTATAGGCGTGGTCAGAGAGTTGTACTTCAGTTTGTTTTGAGGGCTTTTACCCTGTTGCTTTGTGTGGAACAACGTAGATTTTACCCTTAGCACACACCCAGTAACAAACTAAATTTTTTAAAATAGTTTGAATAAGCTGCTGTCAAATATTGGAATTGGAATTACATAGGATTATGGCGTTAATGTTTTTTTTTTTACTTTTCCCATCGAAGCATAAAGTAAGTATGCGATCTCATTCCACTCCCTAATGATTGGAAAGACACATGCATAGTTCTAAGCACACACTTTGCTAGAATAAACTAGTGCAAGCCGCGGTCTAAATGTGTCACTGTCAGAGCACTGGGGTTGGTGATTAATGAATCAGTGTCCACTGTGCCACATCAAGCATCAGCCCATCCCCACACTATTTACTGACCTAATGCACGTCAACCACCTCACTACCTCCACTTAAGGACATCACATTAGACCATCTCAGATAAAGAGCGACGACAGAGCTACACAGTGTGAACACGGGGGGGGAATGAGAGAGAGGGGGGGAGGTAGAGAGAGAGAAGGAGAAAGAGATAGAGGAAGAGAGAGAGACACAGAGCGCGATCTCAAAATAGCACGCTGAAACACAGGCGCATCTATGCCCATCTGCTAGTGAGTGAGAGTGGCGATGCTGGTTGGCCTGCTGGCTGCCTGGCTGACTGGCTGGCTCCCATCGGCAGCCTGTTTCCTGCCGCCTGCCTACAGTATGTAGCGTTCTGCCAGGCTGCACACGCTGAGGCAACCGGGAGCTCAAAGCTTCAACGCCCCACTGGGCTGAATCCCCCCTCGAATCTCTCCAGACACCTGAAGGTATTGCTGCCTTGTTACAGAGACGGGGGAAAAAACAGTTCCATATAGAGACAGATGGATGAAACAAGAACATATAGAAGTGGGTCATTGATGACAGAGAGAAAGGGGCATGCCCGCACTAGCCTACAATATGTGGCGCATGGAGAGAAAGAGACGGGGGGTGGGGTGGGGGTTTGCGGGCAGAGAGCATAAGAGGGAAAGTGCTCTTAACAAATTCATGGATCTATACATACAGTTTATACATTTGTCAAGGCAATGCTTTTATGTTTCTAATGAGAGAGAGTCAGAAAGAGAAAGAGAGCGGAGGCATTCAAGCCCTTTTGGGTATGGGGTGAAGAGGTCACTGAGAATCCTCGTTTATTTGTTTATTTATTTATATATTTACAGCGAAAGAGACAAATGACTGATGCAGCGAAGGCACAAACGCAATTACTGCAATGTCCACTGCACATAGTCAAGCCTAGAGAAAATAAAGTGACACAGAGAGATTCCACCCACCCAGATCCTCAGAACAAACACAAAGGGAGCTGGACAGGGGCTAGGGCTGCTGGGAAAACTGCAGTTTGGTGAGGTTAAAACAAACCTGGGCTGGGGTCAAATTCACTTTCTTTTCAGTCAATTCTAAATGGAAATAGAAACCACAAGTGATTTGGTGTTGATAAGGCTTTTCTTCTCAGTTACTTCTTAAATAGTTCATGATGAAAGTACACTACTGTACACTGAAAGGTTCAGACCCTGTAATGTATTGAAACAACAGCAAAATACATTGGAGCGAACAAAGCATTTCACTACCAGGCTTCATCGTGTTCACTCATCCTGAAAGGGTCTGAGGCCTTTCAGTGTGCAGTAGAATATGTTTGCTGTTGAGGACTATTATTCCTACTCTAACCAGCACCTGAGATGAGTGCTGCTGTGCAACAACAACCTATGGCATTTCTTTAATATTTTAGACACAACAGCCCTCTCAAGCCCAAGGTTTTCCAATATTTGAATGTGGAAGTAATTCCATCACTGAACTGAACCCAGCCTTGGCTAAAACTGAGGATACCTCCTTACCTTGAGAGGTTTGGGTGCATATATATTTCTTGATCAAGGCATCTGTAGGTTGAGTGTAAAGGCTGAGAGCATATTTCAGGGACTTCAGATCAGGGCTCTTCTCGAGGAAAGTTTTCTTCAGCCCGTTTCCTCCGGCATGGAAGTATTGCTACAGAGACAAAAGACCAAGCAAACATTGACGCCTTTCTCTGGCCAACCCAGAATCACAGTTTGCTAAGTAGAAATTTGTGTCACTTTGGAATATGATGGCGAGGTCCTGTGAGTGTACAAACAATAGCAGGTTATATATAGTTGCCCCAGAGACAGCATGGGATTAGGGTATGGACAATATGTGTTTTAAGAGGAGGGGCAGACAGACCGGGAGAGAGCGGACGAGAGACAGCAGTAATAGCCACCTTGGTAGCTGATTACCATGCATTTGAAGCTGAGACCCATGCTTGGAGGGGTAATGCACATTTGTGCTGATAAGACTGATAGATTAGGACAGACAAGGCTTTGCTCTCTTGTCAAGTACTGTCACCACTCCCATATGTGGAAGGTGGTGTAGGAAAATGGCCATGGACAGAGATCTTATTAAGGAAGGGGGTGTTGAAAGGCAGTGACCGTGAATCTAAGTGCTTGCATACACATTTCTAAACCTTACCCTGTTTCCTTTGCTCTTATTTCTTTATCTAGGATTCCTCTATCATACATGATCATTATAGGGACACGGGAGTATTTGTTACATCTAATGTCAGGGTGCTGTGGCTCTGACCCTTGCGTTCCTTACTCTAGGTTGCTTGTAATATTGGTGAATTTAAACTTATTCTACTGTTTTCTCATTGTAAATTGCTTTGCATAAGAGCATTAGCTAAATGTCTAAAATTTAAATGTAAATGTTTTTCCTTCCTAGAGGTACAGTAATCCATGCTTGGTTCACTACTCTGTGTGGAGACAGTAGCTGAAAGGTTAGTGAGTCAGGCTTGTGACCGGAATGTCAGCAGGTTGAATCCTCTAACCTGCTGGGAAAATATGGGCGAAGAAAAGTCAATGAGTAATGCTCTCCCCTACCTCGACAACAACGTGAGCAAAGTGTTTAACCCTAAATTGGACGAAGTGGCCAACATACAAAGACTGTGGTTGTAGTGGGCTCACATGTGTGAATATGTGTAAATGTATGAATGTGTAGCAGGGTGGTGATTGACAGGCATATATGTGCTCGGCAAAACCCTTCCCTGGATAATTATAAGGTGAAAAAAAATGTCACTGAAATGACAAAGCTGGATTTGGTGTAAGAGATGGAGCAGCTGCCTTTCCTTTACACAATCACTCACAGGTCAGAGATAATCTAAAGAAAGGAACAAATGGCGCATTATTGGAAATCATTTGAATGGACTGAATGCTATCTTTGTCAGATATGGGCTCTTTTACAGGCAAGTGCATTTACCCATAATCTTATACATTAGAGTTCACAGGTTCATAGTTCATTTTCAATTTCCTTTTGGGTGAAAGGTACTTTCAGTGGGATAATCACTCAATGCACTCACTGTCAAACATTCAGAGGTTTATATATGTGCTCAGTTCAGTACATATTCAGCACGTATTCAAGCTAAAATTATACATTATAGTGTATTTCTCATGGAGACTATGATCTTAAGCTATATTGCTTGTGCTAAACTGTAGATATGCATTGACCTATTTGTGTACTTCTCAGATATAGCAGTCAACACACTAAAATAAACTATGCGCTTGGTTGGTTAATATGTGCCCTTGGGGTAACATTTGGAGGTGCTAGTTTAAAATTGCTTTAATTTTCCAATCAATTATATTTGATTCTGTCTCAGTCTCTCTCTCTCTCTTTTCATATTGGAGGCATAAAATCTTTAAGTAACCCTGTGCCTGGCCTTTCTTGCTCTGATTGGCCAAGCTCTCCTAAAGGCATTACTGAACTGTGTTAATTGGCTGCTCTCATTGGAATACTGATGAAGAGAATTTCAGCAGCATGATTGATCTAAACCTGCAGGTGGTCTCCTTGGAGACACCAGAATCAATTAGTTTTCTCGGCACTTTCACGATGCAGTGTTCACCCGGTGGCACCTCTCCATAACTCTCCTCTTGTCCCTGTAGAACTGGTCTTGAAACTGCCTCATACCCCTTCACCACAAACAGTTGCATGGCAGTAAAAATGTGGTGTGAATTCATAAGGCAGCAGCCCACCTGGTGGGCAGCTTTGGGCAACTTTCCATATTCCTTGATAGTATTTATATCAACTCAGACGTGTCTAGACTAGCATGATATGTATTTTAAAATTCTGACAGTGTTACTTGAGAGCACGTTGAGAGGGTTTTTGTTTGTGTGCATCGTTCTCTTACAACCATTTCCCATTGAGAAACATCTTGAGCAACTAGTATCATCAAAGAGCATACATTTAGATTAACAAGCCTAACCAGCTCCTATTACAAGACCAAGTCTCTTTTGGGGTCTGTGCTAAACAGGGAAAGTGTGAGGTGAATATTGTTGTTTTCCATGGTTAGTCTGATGAGCTCAAACGAAAAACAAACTGAATACTAGATTCAAGTTCCCAGTAGTTTGTATATTTTTCCTTTTGTGATTTAAGTGTACCTTTATCCAGCATGTGGACATGCACATTACTGCTCTCCTAGTCCACTGAGCTCCCAGTCTTTCTGCTTTACTAGCCAATACACAGTAGAGAGTGATAGGAAAAATGGAAGACAGGGGGCAAGAAGACTTCAACCCATGACATCCCAAGCACATGACATGTGCCCCAGCCTGCCAAGCCGCCACCCATGAGTTCCCAGTGTCTTTGATCTACAACGTGCTCCTTTAAGTCCCAATTGCAAATCCGGCTTTGCTCCTGCTCTGCGATATATATGTAGCTCCGCTCTCCTTCTTAAGCTCAACAGCTCAGCCATCCAGGAGCCTTATGGCCAACAGTGTGACCCAGCAGGAAGCTCACCTTGATGGTGGGAAGCACGAGGTCCATGGCTGCACACTGTCGTGGAGTCAGGCTTCTGGCTTCCTCTCGAATTACATGCTCCTGGAGAAAGAACAGATCAAATCAAATCACGATTATAGGACACAGTATTTTATACATTTCAGAATTAAACATTTTACATTTTAAGATATTCATCCAGCATAATGATAATGAGCTTCGATGATCAGCCTTGGCGCTCCGTAACGTAGCATTTATTGATTACAGTACAGCCTTGGTTGCAACCATATGGACTTGCAGAGATTGACTTGTCTGCTGTGCTTGAGCATTGTTGTTACAAGACTAGCTCTCTCCTATTTATTTTAATCATGAAAGACATTATTTTGTCATTATTTGTCTTTCTGAAGTTTTCCCGATTTGTGAATGCATTACCGCAATTAGCTTCTGATACTCCCATATTTCCATGGTCTATCCCTTGGTTTTGAATTTAATTTGGACAGAATTGTCCATCCTTCTCAATAGGTTTTAATTGCTCAAATTGGTTCAAATGGAAAGAGATGAGAAGAGATCTTTATTTTCCCATGTCAGTGTACTGGGTGGGTCGGCGTGGTTAATTCTTTAAATGAAATTTGATTATCTTTCTCTCAGGCTTAGGTGGAATTATGGGAAGCAGATAATAACCATAAGATCCTTCTTTGTCATATCTTCAACAGCAGAGAGGAGTAGTACAAAGTGGAACAGTTGGAATTTGTGGGGGTCAAAGGGCATGATTGTCAAAGTAGGGCTGCTTACAGCATTACAGCTCCACATTTAGTAGGCCTTTTGTTGTTCCATGAACCCATTCCCTTACACAGGTCAAAGGTCATGGCACATTAATAATAATGTGACAGGTATTCTCATAGCATGTTATGTCTACTTCTGGGAGATACAGCATCCATTCCCTGTCAAGCAGAGGGTGTAATGTGTGTCATTCTCAAACATGAAAAATTTAATTTCAGATATAATGGATGGATATAATGGAATATCTCAGTAATGGAAAACATTGTCAAAAATGGGATGCGGTATTAGTGTTGTTCTAGACAAGAATAACACACTATCACGTCGAAAACACTGGTATTGTCTGCTCATGGCCAGTAAAGCTAGTATCTACATCACCATTAACTTCCTTCTATTACATAAATGACTAGGATGACTAATAAATGCAGTTTCTAAACGAATGTGTTGTGACAAACATACACAGAAACAGACACACACCGAACAGCATATTCATCTAATGGACTACATGTAAAGAACAAATCAATAAGACGATTAGAAGAATAATCGATTATAATCAGAATTAACAAGAGGATGATGAATCACTCCTGTGCTTGTGGGAAGGAGGCAGCAACACACCCATCAGTGCTAATGCAGAGTACCCAGATGTTGCATCAAAGGACATCCCAAAGTCCCACCCCCCTCACCCCTCCCCCACCCGACACACACACATACAGCAAACACGCACACACATGCAAAAAAAAAATTCAGCGTACAGTACAGTACACACAAACAGGTACACACGCATACATTAACACACATACAGCACATGACTCTTGTACGACTCAGTGCTTAAGTAGCTCTGTGAGTTACTCCCACACCAGGCTTGTTAGGAACATCATAGTGAAACCTTTACACTGATCTGTTCCAACGCCTCACTACCCAGGGCGAGAGGGAATAAATATCCTCAGGTCAAAACAGCAATTAGAAACCAGCCTGGCCTAGTGTCGCACCAAGCTATACTGTACTTTGCCAAAGCTCAGCTTGCAAGACCACGTTTCCAATTGACATAATCCATTACCCATATTTGGAGATAAAGTAAATCTTTGCGCAGTGTATCGTAAGCATATTGCATGTTGTGCTGCTCAGAAGACAGGGAGTCGGCTATGCTGTGAGAAATCCTGCTAGAATCACAGGAAAATACTACATGGGGTTTATATGGGAGTACATGTGGCTTCGGTCACTCGTCCTCCACTCGTAAATTCCCATCCAAACGATCTTTAGATTGCCAGTGAGTTAAATATCTGTTTTGCATTTCTGGGAGCCTGTCATGGCTGGTAGCAATGTCGACTTTTAGCTACATATCTTGCTGGCTACCAACAGACTGTAAAATGCTAAGAATTAATCCTTTTTTCAATACTGACAGGCTTAAAGAGAAACTGATAACAGTGTTAGTGAGTTACCTGTACTGCTGCAAGAACCCGCTTGGCCCGCGTGCATCTACACCATGTTTCCTGTATATACAATATAATACATAATCCATGTTCAGCAGAACTGGAGATCTCAGCGCAGCCGACTGCAGGCATACTGCATGTTCTAATGCAGAGATGACAGCAAGTCGGCTAAGCTGTGAGAAATCCCTCTGGAATCACGGGGAGAGACCCATATGAGGGATATGAGGTTTCTGTGCCGTGATGAAACTGCAAAGGATGTGGGCAACACACACCATGACCTCATCTAGAAATTACCTTCAGTTTGGACAGCTGTCCCAGGTCCTTGGCAGCATTGAAGATCATCTGAGCTCCTTGCTGTTGGAGAGACAGAGGGAAGAGAAAGATAGCTTTAGACACTGAATAAATTCACTGTCTACACAAATTGAGGTTTACTCCAAAAGAATAAAAATGATTATAAAATCATAGATGGTAAAAACAATTATAACACATAATAAGACTCCATAAATAAATATTCAAATAGAATAGTGATAACAGGAACATAGTAAACAACAGAAGATAAGAGGGCAAAATCAAAAACATTGCATGAAAGCAATTCTGTAAGTGTGTTTCAAAGCAACACTAGGCAACTTTGCACATTGGCCTCTCCAAATAGCAGAAATAAATGAAAATAAATGTTTGAAAACTGTTTGAACTTCAATATCCAGAAATCATGTAACGTGATGTCAGTAAAGTGGACACAGCATGATCATGTTTACCAATTCAGCCGCTCTGTGATCGCTTTATACCAAAGCATCCCAAAGGGACGACAGAGGCAACGTTAGGACACAGTTTTGTATTTCGCTTTTAAGTTTCGAGTCGTCACGTCCTGTGGGCAGAGAAGATTTCCCGCCAGTGTGCATACCCAACACCAGAATTTAATTTGGGCAAATAGGGCAAATCTACAGGGTCTCAATTAGAGGAGATGGGATGCTCTTCTCTGTTGCAGCCCCATTTTGTGATGTAGGCTGATAAGACGGCTGTATTTTCATTATAAAATCTTGCCTAGTGCAGCTTATAAAGTGATTTAAAAGATGATGCTGAATTAGCTAACCTAAATTCCTCAGGCAGGGCATTCCACAGTCTAAATGAGATATACCTAAGCTGAAAAATGTGACTTCTACTCTTCCAAAAGGATTAATATTATGAAAATATTACTCATTGTGTGCAAAGATTGGGGGAGGTCATGTTCAATCTACTGTACCTAATTTGTGTGTATGAGTGAGGGAGCAGCAGAGAGAGAGAGAGAGAGAGAGAGAGAGAGAGAGAGAGAGAGAGAGAGAGAGAGAGAGAGAGAGAGAGAGAGAGTGAACAGATGGAGAAGGAGAGGGGGAAACAGATAGACAAAAAAAGACTGAGGTGGATGGCAGACAGAGATAAGAGGAAGAAAGTAGGGGAAAGACAGATAAGTGATCAAACTCACACTCTGGTCACTGAGTGGAGGCAGAACAATTGTTCTCTCGATGGTGTTCAGCACGATTTTCCACAGCTCTTTGAGGACTCGTTTCAGCACAGTCTTCTCGCAAATCTTGGCAAATAACATCAAACTGCAAAGCAGCAAAAGGAGGCCAACTGTCAGGTCATGACTTCAAGCACGTGTCACACACAGAGTCAAGGCAACAGGGGCTGGAGGCTCCGAGCCAATGACGTCTTCATAAACAACACACGCCCCAGGTTGAAAAAACACAAAACAAACAAAACACACCCGTGATACACTGAATAAATGCCGCAGCTTTACACATTAATCGTGCCCTATTGTAAAAGCATGGTCTGGGAGATAGGAGGAAGGATTTAGCATTTCCATATCATTAAGAGGATTCTCTGTAATACCCCATTGGCCTAAATGTTGCTTTGACAAGTGGCTGAGAGCGATTCATAGAGCTTAGTTGAACCATACCAACTCTATGGCTCTTTCAAGAATACCACAGAAGTAAATACAATCCCTATCAATCCAGCTTGAATCCTGGATTGATAAAGATATTCATAGAAGATGCTGCTTTTGTAAAGTACGCAGGAATAAGTCTTTCCTCATTTAACCGCTGACTCTGTCTCAGACCCAAGGAAACTTCCTATTTAGGTAGCATTTCTAGGTAGACAGTCAAAATGTACAAGTTGGAGTACTGTCTCATTCAGGTAGGACACATCCTAGGACACCTTTTAAGGTGCTTGGCTTTGATTTTGAAGGAAGCATACAGTGGTTCCTCAGGCAGGGTAGGAAATCCCACAACACCTTGCAACATCAGTGAAGAAGACCAAAACTTCCCCAACATCTGCTAAAATAGAATGGAGGATGTTGCTTTGAGAAAAAGTTTTCCAAAACAAACCTATGACCATAAAAAATAAAATACATCCACTGTTACTTTTTATTTTTCATAGACAACAAGTACACAAAGCTAGCCAGCATATTTTTTTTATCATTTCGTTCAATCTGTTTCGAAAAAGCACTTCATGATCATACTGGCTTGGCAGATTGTAACGTTAACTGCAGTCACAGGACTTAGCCTAGGAAGGCTCAAATGATTTATTTCTCTGCTACCTACAGTCAAACAAGGTAGCTTATTAGGAAGGTTCCTAGTTAGGCATCAAGGAAGAAATAAGCTACCTTCCGAATGAGAACAAATTTAAAGTTGTAGTGATTATTATACAACTAGACTTATACATTTGATTTGACTGGCACATCTGGGAGGCCTCAAATGAACTGAACTGAGATTAAAATGGGAAATGAAATAGAACTGCAATACTCCTCATGAATGCCTCAGACAGAGGCCTCAGACAGAGGCATTGTATTCCAGCTTAGTCTGTGAGTCTGAGTCTGATCTCACAGCCATGTCATCCCTCTACCTTTGTGCTATGTGTGAGATCCTGTTGTCCTTACACCATGGCCCTCATTTACCAAACGAATGTATGACAGAAAACTGGGCGTACGGTCATTTCCACGCAAAGCTCTGCATTTATCAATTTGGACGTGAGCGGAGGCTACGATCAAATCTCACGTCAAGTCTCAACTCGTGTACGCAAATTTTGGAGTCAGCGTGGACTTGCGGTGCAGCAGAGTAAATCTGGCTGAGTCAGAGAACTGTTAGGATTAGACCATATATTATTCTGACTGGCATCTAAGCATATGCAGCCACATATTCATCACTTAAAAAGATGTAGCCTATGGCAAAATATTATATTTTGTAAAGGCCTACATCGACTATGTGTCATATAGCCCATCCCTAACAATAATAGGTATTTTCAAATTGTTTGCAATTAATGGGGTTAACAGTTTTCTGGTGTAGAATTAATTTCTCTTTCATTTTGAGATAGCCTACTTGTTTGAGGTCTGACCATTTTTTCTTCACCTAAATGTAAAGAATTGCGATACAAGCTATTATATTAGGCTACTATTATATATATGTAGGCTATACATATCACGGATGTATAAATTAAATATTCAAACCTCAGCTGGAATGTTGACGGCAACGCTGTTGACCGCAGCAGTGATTTCATTCCATGCTGCATTTTTCCGACTTCTTTTGATGCCACTTTTCAGGCTGCCACTAATTGGTTCAATTGGACTTTAGACGTTAGAGTTTCTATTTCGAGGTCGGAGAAGTTTCTCTTCTTGGACGTATTACGCCTCTCCATGTCGTAAACTCTGGGGGCGAGGCCTCTAAACTGAGAATATTTAGGGGCGTGATATTTAAATGACGATTGTTTTCAGCCTCCACATTTATCAACGCCCGATCATTCTTACGCTGTGATTGGCGAGATACGAACGTTTCATGAATCACACATGAACCCTGTCGTATTATTTATGCGCTCGGATCTGCGCTGGTTTCTACATTAGATTGATAAATGAGGGCCCATGTGTCTCAGTATGTAGTCTAAAACTTTGTACTGCTAGTTTAATAATAATAATATGTCTCTGCACCAATGCCACCAAGTCGCATTCCTGTGTGTTTATTGTACTTGGCTAATAAAGTGATTCTTCTTAGCAGTCATTATGTTTGTACATCAACATTTTTAACTCCAATGTAAAGCTTAATCACCAGCTCATATTTGTACATATTCCCAGACACCTACTTTTTATCAAGAAGGTCCATGAGAGGCCGGAGGACGGACTCTGCATCCATGGCAGCGTTGCTCCCTTTGGCCGGGCCTTTCATCTGGACCAGCTCCTGGTTCATCTGCTTCACACAGTCTTCGATCACAGGTTTGAAACTGGGTGGTGGAATAAAAGGACCATCATTTAAACCCTTAGGTAATGGATCCACATTTCTTTGGTTGTAAAACTCAGCAGATGCTTTTGGGAGGTGCTAGTTGAGGCTCCTGCTGGTGCAATTAGATTATTGAAAATGTGTTCGGAGCACAGCTGCCTTTTCCTTAAGCTGAAATGTTTTTAACTTGCCGTGCTCGCTGGACATGTGGGTTACACTGCAAGAGGTGGAGCCAATTTCATTTTGAGTGCATATATTTCAATAATATTACTGACTTCAAGCACAATTTCATTGACGGCATTCGGACAGAATAAAGAGACATTCATCTTGATAAAAATGATCTCATACAGACATACAAAAATAAAACCACACACACACACTTTGAGTCACACTCATGCTCACCTGGAGCCGAACACTCCGCTGAGCTCATCCAACACTGTGTTGAGTTTATTCTGCAGCTCCTTTAGCAGATCACTGGCCTCTGCATCCAGCTGTCAGAGGAGGACAGAGTGTCATTACATCATTACAACTACATATACTGTACCACACTGACTACAGCTCGGTATCTCTGGAGGATGCCTCGACTGGGGTGGGGGTGTTGGGGGAGAGGACAGGCACAGAGGAGAGGTAACCTGCCTGGCTGGTGGCCTCCCACTCATTCTGCCTGCCATCTGTGCAGAATAACACTCTGAATACAAATGGACGGCTCACCGCCGATGCTGCAATGATAACTGCTCGCCGATTCATGAGACAGGGTGTCAGCATGGAAGCAGCCAGCTAGCAGTCGCTCGAAAGGGACCTTTTTTTTTGTACACTACTATACAAGTTACAGTAGAGTTACAGTATGCTGTCGGCCAGCCTTGCAACTGTAACATCTCAG
The DNA here is from genome assembly GCF_046629955.1 of Centroberyx affinis. Classification (NCBI taxonomy): domain Eukaryota; kingdom Metazoa; phylum Chordata; class Actinopteri; order Beryciformes; family Berycidae; genus Centroberyx; species Centroberyx affinis. The sequence continues at coordinate 141,567 of NW_027281903.1, read as the reverse complement.
GGGAATAAAGTTTCTTATCCTAGTCACCTGTACACATAAAGACTTAGTCTGGGTCTGGGACTTTGTAAAAAAAAACAAAATTGTTACAGTTACACTTTATTTGGTCCAATATTGATACTCTCACATCTTGTGAGACTATAATGTGCCACTATAAGTCTGAGTTTCAAGTGTTTTCAAGCAGTCTATAGATATTCAATGTCTGGGCTTGGGTTAATCTTAGGGTTGAGGGTAATGGGGTTAGGGTTAGGGTTAGAGTTTAGGGTTATGCTAAACCTGGTTTACATAGTGTGAGGAGAAGCACCAAATAGGCAAGTGTAACATCTACTTTTTGTCACCTGATAGTTGAGTATCAACATTGGAATATCCAAATAAAGTTGTTGCAGTAACCATTGTTACTGCCAGATAATATTAGCCCAAATTCTGCTTATGTGTTTGTGTCAATACAAAATGATCAGAACTTAATCAGCCATTTGCTGATTTCAATGATGTTTCTAGATTGATGGCAGTGGGTTTACTTCACTACAGGCCTCTTCAACCCATCTGGAGTGTATCCCCAGTGCCCTATGATATAGTCACAAATATTTAGCTCTAGTATCCCTGAGTGGATTAGCATTGGAATTTCTAATCTCCATGTCCACTCATCACATATTTGCAAGATCCCCACCCAAGTACCCTTAACAGCCCATATAATCAGCTTTGCAAACAAAATTAATTCACAGTATGTATGTGCCCATGCATTGCATGTGTTTGATTTCTGTGACGGACCCGGTGTTATGCATGAGCATGTGATGAATGTATAGACAGGTGCATGATTTACCTCTTCAGCATGTCTGTGTTTAGTTTATCTGTGATTTTGGGCTTACTGTGAGCAAAACATATGTGTAGGTATTGGATGTGTGGGTGTGTGTGTGTGTGTGTGTGTGCTGTGGTGTAGTGTGTGTATCTGTGTGTCTATGACTGCGTGTCTGTGTCTGAGTATCTGTGTCTGTGTCACTGTTTCTATCTGTGTGTCTATCTTATGACTTGTGTTTGCCATGTGTGTATGTCCAAATATTGATGCCTGGGATGGGGGTGGAGAACACAAGTCGCTGAGGCTCAGTGCCTGAGATGGATGTGTGAGGCCAGGCGCCGCACCACATGCATGACAGATCATCACATTAGGCCCGATAAGCTTAGCCATGGAGCCGCTCATCTCACACATTCTAATGGCAGATGGCTCAGCTGCGAAGGGGATGTGTAAACCAAACCATTTATAGCCACTATTATACTGCAGACACCGCTATCTGCAGTTCGGACAGGAATGTGTGTGTGTGTGTGTGTGTGTGTGTGTGTGTGTGCGCGCAAAGGTGCATATCGCTGCCACTTGTATTGATTGTTCATGCAACATTTTTCAGTCACAGAGAAAATTGCCCATACAGGTTGGAGTTGTTATTTCACTGTTTCAGTAACGGATAACATCTTTTCAAGTGGTAGCAGAAAAATAGGTCTTGGTCTTTTATCAGCCCAGTTGGCCTCAGAAAGGTTTTGGACTGGGCTCTAATCTGCAACCTGGCAATCTCTGAAACTGAGATTCTCTGTTCTTTCAAGAACACTGTGCTCTTTATGGGAATGCTGGTAAAGGAAATTCACCACACTGTCAGATAAACCAAGGTTCCTGTCGAATCCTAAAAGGAGAAAATTCCATACTGGCTCCATATGGTTCCTGATGCTGCAGTCAAATGTCTATCTGAAGTCTGCACACCTGCCAGAAAGGTCTTGATTCACAGGTAGCGGCAGACATTTCTGGGACTCGCCGAGTAAGACAGCTTGAAAGTATGAAAATATCAAAGACGCAAATTCAGAAATGTCAGTTTATTGTTAAGATCTTGGACTACTTTGAAACTGTTATATAGTATTGAGTATTGAATGTTGAATGTAATATATATTATAGTAGCCAGGTTCAATGGACACTGACTGAGTCTGACAGGCATCCAGAGCCCCTACTGTACAAACTCTTCTCTGGCTGACAGCCTATCAACAGCAGCCCAGCCCTGCTTCCCTCTGCCTGTTTCAACAATATCTACTCACTGGCAGGTTGTTATTCTGAAACACAATTTGTCCTAAATGACTAACAGTGCCAAGTAAATAAAGGTTTAATGAGAAAGGCATATTAGTGCAAAGGCCGGCACCCAAAATAATGCCCGATGCCAATCTGGAGAGATCAGTTAATGGTGATTCTATAAATGCGGGCACTGTGAGAGATTATTGCTAATCTCTGTTATTGGTAATACTATGATAACAGCTTTTGCTAATTACATTGGCTCTCTGGGAGCTAATTGCTGATAGGGAACTATTCTGTGATGAATACTGTGCAGAGATGTACCTAATGGAAAAACTTTCACTTCAAATACACCTCAGCTGTATAATTTACAGTATATTTACAGGTGGTTTAATCCTTATGTGCAGACATTCTTAATTATATTGTTAATTGTCTAATAACAGCGCATATTCATAATATGAATTTTACTTCATTGAGGGATGCAAAGAATCCAAGTAATGACAGTCCAGGGGCAATTATGGCCTGGGAGTGATCCAGCCCCAGGCCTGCTAACTGTGAGGAGGCAGCAGCACCTCAGCTGAGTGCACAGCTGGGGAGATTTGTAAGCATTTGAGAAGCTCATCAAACATGGTCTGAAAAATCCTGTCTGAAGCGTTTTGTGGCTGCAGCCCGGGGAATGGATAGAGATGATCAAAACCACATCCAGCAATTCTGACTCCAGGCTCCAGGTTGAAAAAAGAGAAATAAAAAAAAAAAATTATATCTCACTGCTAAATTAGCCATGGAAGTGGCAGAGGGGGGAAAAAAAGCAAGCTAAAAATAAATATGGGATCGGGTGGGTTGAGCCACTATCCCCAGAGCGCTGGGGATGGTGAGCTCTCGCAGCCTGTCCAGAGGGGTGATGGGTAATTCTGATTCCGTATGCTCTGTGGCACATGCTGCTGAAGGGGTGGGGGGTGAGAAGCATAGGAGCGTGAGGGGTGGCAGGGAGGAACGAGGGGGGGGAGGGGGCGTGCTTTTTTAGTATCATTCGGTAAATGTTGGGGAGGGATGTTAAAGAGTCCTATTGCACACACCTTACAGAAGGACACAACCCCCTCCTCCTGGAGACAGAGAGAGAGAGCACAGAGGGGAAATGGGGGAAAACAGAAGACACAACGACAGGAGACAAAACGCAGGGCAAGACAGGCGTTAGATACTGGAGAGAAACATGCGTGTAAGTCGTAAAGGAGCCGCGGCTGCTGCTTCTCAGGGTTAGACCGACAGATATGACAGAGAGACTGACACGGTTAAAGGAGGGAAAATAATCCACAGTGTTTCGAACCCAGCACGCAGATTCAGGAGGAGTCATATCAACATTTACAAAACAGGTTATCGCAACACACAGTACACAAAGGGGATTAGAGGTGGGGAAATAGTGATGGGCTACAGAGGAAGTCATAGAGGAACAGTAGAAGAGGTAGTAGTAGGAAAAGTATGAACTACATGTAAGATTAGTCTATTAGACGGTGATGCACAGAGCTGTGGGAAGGATTACAGTAGGTCACTGTTGGGGTCAATTCACTCTCACTTCATTCAATAAGTAAACTAAAACTCAAAGGTGAACTGAAACTGTAGTTCATAATAGCGATACAGCATAATTGTGGCAGAAGAATTCAAATTTTTGAATTGAAAAAACCCCCAAAACAAAACAAAAACATCCATTTGATAAATTGAACGAATTGAATGTGAATCGACTCCAACCTTGACACAGATACAGCAAATACACTTAGGAAGGCACAGACCTGTTTGCCGCCCATGGACTCAAACATCTTCTCCAGTTGGACACGCAGCTGCTGAATGTTGTTGAGAAGGATGCAGGGCTGCAAGAGAGCATGGACAGACATGTGAGATTCATGACCATATACAGCCATGAATGAATATTTGTAGTATGCTTTGTGTAGCAGAGTGTGCAATTATAGCAATGTCTGATCCGAATATCAAATATATCAACATTGCTGGCATCCTGCAAGAAACCTGTTTCCTTATATTTCAAATTTTTCTTAAGCATTTCACATTGTACATAATGGTTCATGAGTTTGGGACCAAGCCAAACCACTGAAAATGCATTGGAAAATGTCAAAAATTACATGGATGAAAAATCACCAGGTGTTCTTGACTACATGGAGATGCAAGGTTTCTACATGACACTGACAACTACTATCAGCAGACAAACAGTATGCATAATACAAGAGGGAGAGAAATGCCTGCATTGAATATGTCAGGTAATACCGATTCTCAGCCACATACAAATGACGGACATTAATCATATTGCTTTTTATGGAAGGTATGAGTAATTCCTCAGTTTTCTGTCAGCCACGTTATGCATATTATCTACCCAGAAAACAACTGACAAAAATACAACACCCCAAAAATATGATAGTTGTAACGAATATAGAATGAAAATGCTGTACCCTACAGGAGGGGGATGATTGGTGTCTTTCACTCCACAGAGCAGTCAATAGCGTCTCTGTAGCAGCAAATAATGGCCTTCTCTCTACTAGATTTATGTGCTTATTTGTATATGAGAGTGATATTACATTAGAAATTCTGAATCTGAATGGAAGCAACAGAGATTTCCCTCATCTATATGTCTAGCTTGAGAGAGGGTGGAAGATCTAGATTCTCGGTCCACTGACAGATCGGTGTTGGATACAAGGTATCAGCTAAACCCCAGGGAAATAGACTTGTGTGACATCAGTCGAGATATCAAGATAAAGTATCAAGATATCAAGAAAAGATATAAAGAAAAAGTACAATGCTATTTCATAATGCTGAAATCATGCTTATCTATTCATTGCATTGCAGAATTAGATGGGAAAATGCCATTTGAATAGATTGATGCTAACAAGGGTTAGGGTTACCTTACTGTTACCTTACTGTTAGTGAGGTGGAGAAAGAATCCTGTTGTCATGAATGGGCCCTGATCAACTAGCAATACATTATCAATACCCTGATGCCTATATACATCCAAAGACAGTTTTCTATCAGTATGTCATTCTACAGACTGTTGGCAGAGACAACAGACAAATACATTGTTGGTACACATGGCTATATAGTATACTGTATATATGACAAATGTTTAGATTTGGTTTGATTTGGGTGAGAACCTACTACTGTAAGTCCACTCGCCTGATTGCTCCCTATTGTCTCTAGGTGGGACATCTCAAGTTTTCTCTGGGACAAATGTAATGAGCCTGTCAACACTGTAAAGAAACATCTGTTTCCTCCACTGGTACCCAGTGTGTTAGCTTTCACTTCAACTACAAAGACCAGTGTGGATAATTAGGCCACTCAGAAGTCTCTGTGCTTTGTCATCCGTCACATTAAACAATGGACAGGGCGCCCAGAAAATACCAATGACTTTTCCCCATCAGCTATGGGCTGTGAGATGAATAATTGCCTCTCGTTTAATAGAGACACTTTGTTGAGTGCATTAAAGAAGACAGGGCAGGGCTCAGCCTAAAAAGGACCGGGATACATCATAGGGGCGAAACATTTTCTATAAGGCCCCCACCCCACCCGCTGATAGATACAGTCGCCATGGAAACACCATCAAGTGACTTCCCATATTTGCATTGTACCCAAAAAGTCAATGTAACCTTTGCTATGAAAGTTGTGCAGACATTGAGTGGCCACTTACCACGTTCTCCTTGCTCAAATGCAAGTGAAAGTCCTTGGATATGATTGCAGCATATTGCAGAAGAACTTTGTTGATAGTCTGCGGGGAAAGAGACAGACCATTTTATAATTACAGTTTATTTGTTGTGCAGCTATTGGATCACTGGAGCTCGCTGGAAAACTCGGAGCAGTCAGAACTCAATAACCAGATGATGCCAAACAGAAAATAAATACCCATGGGTCCCTCTCAGATCAATGGCAAACTCTTTTAGTGAGAGTTATTACTCTCTGCAAGTACATTCAGAGTTGACTAGGGGCCTTTCCAAAGAGCCTGACCTTCGCAAAGCGGCACATGAAGTGGGCCAGAGCCTGTGGGTTTGGACACTCCAGTTTCTTGATGATCTCAAAGCTCTGGTTGAGTTGAGTGAACACGTCCACCACCGAACAGGAAAACAGGGCATGCTCCGAGGTCTGCTGGAACTGTAGCAGGAAAGAGAAACGGAAGAAGGGAAGGGGAATGGAGAAAGCAAGATTGAGGGAAGGGTGGGAGAGAGAGAGGAGGGGAGGAGGAAGGACAGATGGGTGTAATGGGTAGAGAGAGAGAGAGACAGAGAGAGACAGAGAGAAAGAGAGAGAGTATCTTAGATCCTAAGACCTCTCAACATCTTATAACATTTTATTTAGGACAGTGTAGAGGACAGTCCATCAACAGAACAATTACTCCAACATCACTCACAGAGAGCAGGAATCTAGACCACATACAGCTGATGACGCTAGCTGTGCTGTTAACACTTTATGCATGAGTACTTATTACCTGCTGAGGTAAGCCAAACTAACTGCGGCTATGCATAAACCCCGAGCTGAAAACAAATGACCAGAGGTGGGAATTTGACTCATATGTCAGCCCGTGGCTAACAATTTTCAGTCCACGCTAGTGAATAATTGCCCTCAATAGCCAGAGTGAATGTGGGCTAATGGGGAAGGCATGGAGTTGACAGCCAAATGGTGCGACCTGGCTGAAGGCCAAAATCTTTAGACTCCATCTCTGCAAACAGCCTACACCGTTAACTTCTCTAACCACTGTTTGCTCTGTCGTCAGCGAAAGTGAGCAGGCCTTCTGCAGTTCTTCAACAGACTGCAGCATCCTGCAGCTTCCTGCTATCTCTGAGATTTAAGCTATACTTTCTTAGGCTTTTACACATTCCCAACAGTGCTGAAAGCTGGACATGTTTTTGGTGCTATTCAGTTTAAAAATTAAAAACATATTAACTCTACCAAAAAAAGTGTTGTGCCATGCCACGCCTACATTTTGAATAGTCTCATAGCAACAGTTTGGAGTTGTAGTTTGGAGTAAATCACATAACAATAGATTGATCCTGTAAATATGTCAGATCTGACTGGTGCATCCCAATTCTTGTTTCAGATGTGGGAGGTGAACATCAGCATGAAAATGAGAGATATTGCGTTTGAAGCCTGAATGGTGCTCAACTCACCAGAGACACTCCTTGTTTCCAGTAAGTCACATTTATGAGATAAGATGAAACTTGAATGATTCCCGTGGGGAAACTGGGGCTTTGCAGCAGCCAATAGTAATAGGATACAGTAAAGAAAAATCGAACATGTGTATTTCATTTTGATTGTCTCTCATCGACAGAGACCCTCAGATCATCTGGCTGGCTGAGGAAGCCACCAGGAGCCTGACGCAGAAGCAGCAGCGGCGGCCCGGCACCAGCCTCCTCAGCCCCCAGGGAGTGGCGATGCTGGTTGTGCCCAAAGTGCTACAGGGCTTCTGGAATCATCCGACGAGCCTCTTGTGTGTCATGCCCTCGCTGCAGCTCAGCGACCTGGCTGTCGGACTCATGAAGGCCGTTGAAGGCCTCTCTGACCTCCACGGACTGTCAGGCTGCCTTCTCCCACTCCATCCGGAACGAGAAGGTCCTTTCTATCCAGGAGAATGTCAGAGAGAAGTACACACCAGACCTGCTTCTGCTGGAGGAGCTGAACTGCTTTGGGCCAGAGCTGCTGACCAGGATCGTTGACATCATGGTGGGGGAACATCTGTGTGATGTTTGAGCCCCAGAAACAGACAGAAATGTCTGTGCTGAACACCAAAGAGGTAAGAAGACTTGTAGAAGCAATATGAGATACTGTGGAGTAAAAAAAAGTTTCATTTTCCAAAATTCAAACATCTTCAAACTTTAGGTGGAATCAGATGATTCCACCCAGCAAGCTGTAGTGGATGGAGCTGTGAACTCAACCCCACTTGATGGAAATTTGAGCGAGGAGCCCGGCCTGGAAGAGTACATAACACCAAGCCCAGAAATGGACTTTGCTGTTCATTCAGCTCCTCTGGTTCCTCTGACCCTTCCTGCTGAAGCTCCTGCCATTACTGCAGTCCAGGAAGATTTGACCAGCAGCCTGGTTGGCACTGAGGAGGAGGAGGAGGTGGAACAATCCTCTGACACCACATCAGGTAGGAGTTATTCATCAGGTCCGTTCACAATTGTAGCCAACGGCTGCGTCCATCAAGATGAACTGAGGCATTGACTGTCCTGTTTTACTTTTCAGAGATCAAAACGACCAAGAAGACGAGAGTACGATGCTTCTTCCGCTGTGCAGCTGAGAAACAGAGAAGGACTGAAATTCCCTCTGCATAAAATAAATTTGCATTGCACTCAGTCCATGTCAGTCAATTTTTTCATTTACTGTGAATTAATGTAAAATGAAGAAACTATTATAGAGGAATTGCATGTTGTTATCATGTGAGAACCTTCTAACTTGGCTGATTTTCTTGTTTTAACTTAAGGATTACATGCTGCTCTATGGGCTGAATAAATTCTATGACCCTTGGTGCTTATGACACCCATTCAAAACCCACTGGAAATCCGAAAAATGCATGGTGGTCAAGCTAAAAACAAGGCTGTTTTTCAGAATGCATCGTCATCGTCTCTGCCACACGATCCAGGCAACTCTCACTGCAGAGACTGAACCCAACAGTTGTTGGCTGTTTTTAGATGGACTTACAGTCAGTAAGGCCCTAACAGCCAGCTGTGAATGTGTCCAAAGCTGGCAAATATCAGGAGCATCATCTTACCAACATAACCTAGGTCATTGTCATTTTATCTGACAAGTCCTTACAAAGGTCAAACAGATAGTCTGTCTCCAAAATGAGCACTTCTCTCTAGTCTTTGTTGACAGAAATCATGGGTAAGAAATATCTAGAGTCACTTACAAACCTTTTCTAACACACAAACACACACACACACAAGTACTGACACACAAAAACAACACAGGAAGGTAGGATTGACCAGGTGGCAGCTGCTGATACAGATGCCAAATCCTGAATTTAAGAACACTTGCAGGATTATATATCAGGTTCTGTTTATTTGAAATGGCTGTTATGGCAAGCCTGCAAATTTATACAATGTAATGGATGTGATTTAAGTACAATACTGAGGTCAAAACATCCCAACGTAAAATTACTGACAAGAAAATACTAAAAGAAGTACAAGTACACAAAAGAGCTACTCAACATTTTATCCCCTGCGCCCTCCTCCTCAGGAGGTGAATAAGCCAGGCCGTCTTTGTGAAAAACAGAGTGGTTTTAATGGTGACTTGGCTAGTTAAATAAAAGGTTAAATTAAAAAGAAACAAAAAACAATTGAACTGCTATACTCACTCCGTCCTTTTTATCCCTTTCCAGTGCCCCATTGAGGAAATCCATGGCAACGTCCTCGTTCTCGTCGAGCCACTGAATGACAAATGCCTCGAACCACCTAGAAAAGAAAAGCCTTCTATCACACCTGGGTCAAATCACAGTTGGAAATAATTCTTAGCATTTGTTTTATCCTGTTGGAGTACCAGACAAGTGGGGTTTACTGCATGAGGACAATTCAGATGCCAGGTTCACCAAAAAAAGTATCCTAAATTAGCATCTAATAGCCTTTCTGCGCCTGTCTAAATTTATAGGCAGTGTTTACATTATAGATAGCAAGCTCCATCAATCTTGCACCTAAGTATGCTAAAACAAACCATTAAAGAAAGTACTGTCAAATACTAGGTGACCCAGGTTTGTCACTTATGTAAGCAGTTTTTTTTTCATTATTCTCCTCTTCATTAGCAGGGCCAGGCCACAACGGCAAGAATGCTGTCACCGCTGCTTGAGAAAATATTTTAAAGTAACGTTATAATTTAGCCTCATTTTTGTCCCAAACACAAATAAGCATTGGACCAGTGTTTATAATTAATGCATTTATCATCACAAAATATCCAATTAAGACTTTCAATGCCACAACCCGCACACGAGCCAAAACTGGGACCAAACAAAGAGTGGATGTTGGACCGAAACCAACACAGCATCTAACCACAACTGTTGGTTATAGGGGCTTTTTAGTTACAGTACCTAAAACCTACAGGGGAAACACTGCATTTCAGTCAGATCAATAGCAATTGATCTTATCATTCTCAAAAAGGCACTGTAAAGAAAGCCTCGCAGGCCTCGGTGTGGTTTTGGACCAGGCTGGATTTCGTGACGGCATTGATATCAGGTTTCAGTCTGTCGACAGATTTGACTGGGAGGCTCAGACAGAGGACAGCAGAGGAGAGGACAGGCCAGGACAGATGAGTCGGGCAAGGAAGTACAGTTGTTAGTGGAATAATAATGCTGTTCTGTCTGTTTCACTTTGCCATTTCCTTGTTTAATGTAGCGTCTGAGCTTGTCCTCAGAGCAAGGAGTGTCCCCCCCCATAACTGCTTTGTACTTTGGCTAAGGGCGTCTGCTGCAGGGAGGAAAGCTAATAAATAAGGTGGGTGTGGAGAGAGAAAGAGGGGACGAAAAACAGAGACAGGCAAAGAGAGAAAGAGAGAAAGAGTGTTTGTGTGTGTGTGTGTCTGTGTGTGTTTGTGCGTGCGTGTATGTGTGTGTGTATGCCTCTGGAAGAATCAATCCTGCTGGAGGTGGTGTTTGAGTGACAGTGTTTGGGAGGGGAGACAAGTCATTACTCTGATAGACTGGCAGGACGGATGGGAGAGGACATTGCATTCCCTGCCTGCATTACATGTGTTTATACTGCAGCTACCCCTGCTTTGCTGCACATGGTTATGCATGCGCCATGGATAAACAGGTATAAAAAAAAAAAAAAAAACACGCTTGCAGGGTACAAACTAGCTTCCTCATCCAAGCCACACATTTTATGATCGGCTGGGGACACACTAGAGGATTAGCGGGCCGATTTTTTCACCAGATTTGCCCATCATGACAAATGTAGGGGAAATCCCGATCACGGGTTTCGTTGGGCCCAATGGTCGGCACAGATTATCTGGTAGTGTGAAGGCCCCCACCATATTAAACAAGTTTGCTATTTACACAGGGACCTGAAGAAGTGCTCGGTTTTTTGGGATTAAACCGCCAATAGCCAGTTTACAGTGAGGTGAAGTAGAGTCATCTGAGTCTGGCTGTCCGCCTCCATTGTTGTTTTGATTGGTGTCATGTTGGATCGTGCTAGTTCCGGTGAGATTAGAGGGCCTGATGTCGGTGACGCATCAGGAGTCATCAGAATAATCTCATTTATATTGTTATGTGTACGAGACCCTGTCCCCGCCTAATCTAATGTGTGCAAATTTATGACTGAGAGATAAACAATCTTTCAAATCCATCATTAATGTGTGATGCAATGTGTTAGGATTTTTAAAACTTAGTGTGTCGCTAGCTATAGTCGGAAAAACAAAACTAAACATCCATTTTGTATTTTTTCTTGATGTTCACCATGTTGACTAACTGCATGCGTGGCTGTCTCCATTGTCAAAAGATTTTAAAATGTTGTCAATCAATAACTTTGGGGTGCAAATAGACACAAAAAGAGACTGGTAGGTTAGCTGCATCCTGAAAGTGTGGATAACCTATGCCTATCCAGTGAAGAGAAACATTAGTGAATTTGCTGTACGCTGCAAGTACTCTGATAGTGTGCATGATCTACTGATGCTACTCTTGCTTTCACTGCACATGTGCTATGAACCGCTGCTCCTTTTCTATTACACATTTTAACTGGGCTGTTACAAGTAGCCTGTATCACACATAAAAAGTCACATTGTATTATGCACAACTTTTGCATGCTACTTCCCCTCTATGATAGTGTTTTACATCATTCCTACTTGAACAGTGTATGTGTGTGTACGTGCGTGTGTGCTTGTGTTTGTACGGATGCGTTTGTGCATGTATGTGTGTCCATGCATGTGTGTATGTGTGACTGCGTGTGGGAGAGTGAATATAAGAGGACACTTACAGAGAATACTCAGGTGGAACATCCTTGAAGGCCGGCAGATCACGGACATACTCATTATGGAACCATTTGACTTTGAAGTGGAGATTCATGTACTCAGTACTTTTGCATAGACGGTGCTTTTCGTGCTCTGTAATGCAGATTAAAACATGAAAAGCAAACATGTTAGCATGTACATACACATAGTCCTTGAAAAGTCTACAATCCTTAGCCATAGAAACTATATATATATACACAGTACTGTGCAAAAGTCTTATGCACATGTAAAAGAAAAAAAAGTAAAGTGAAGATGCTTTCAACAATAATTAAATGAAAAGTTTCTAAATATCAAAAAATGTACTATAAAGAGCAGTCTACTGAGACACTAATGCAGAAAAAAATGAACAAATATCGAAGACACGATTTATATAAAAACTCTTGGGTGCCTAAGACTTTTGCACAGTACTATATATATATACACACATATATATACATACTGTATATATACACACACATATATATATACATACACACACACACGTATATATATAAATATATATATATATATATATATATATACAAAAGTGAATCAAATGAACCAGTGTTGAAGCGATTTATTACTGTTGAACCCGAAATAATCAAATTAGTTAAAAGAATCATTCTTCCAACAACCACTAGGTGGTTCGTCTTGTGGTCACAGAGTGAAAAACACCCCCGACAAACGGACACACACACACACACACACACACACACACACCTCAGAACGGGTCACTAAACAGCCCCAACCAAAAGTCCATTGACTGTAGGCCAGCATTACAGTATCAAGCTTTCAATATTACAGTGACATTATTGCACATGGCCCAGAGAACTGCTTCTTTCTCCACATTATTAACAAGCACACACACATGCACACACACTCGTGCTTATGTGCAAACATCTTAACAAGCAGAAGAAAGACCAGAGTAGCAGTGATTGCTGATAATCTGACATCTTAAAAGGCTGAATTATGTACAGCCTTCAGCAATCAAACAATGTTTAAATAAAACCCAGGCGGTGAATAAATCCAGCGCCTTTCAAAAAGGAGAAAGCCCTTCAATGACTACAAACAACTTGAAACTGAAATGGTTTAGAATTTCCTGACAGCTGACATGACTGGTGAGTCATTTAGTCCAGATCACTACAGACATTTCACAACAATTAGACATTTCCATGGGATCCCCCTGAAGGAGAGGAGAGGAGAGGAGAGGGAGAGGGAGAGGGAGAGGAGAGGGGAGGGGAGGGGAGGGGAGAGGAGAGGAGAGGAGAGGAGAGGAGAGGAGGAGAGGGAAAGGGAGAGGGAGAGGGAGAGGGAGAGGGAGAGGGAGATGAAAGGGAAAGGGAAAGGGAAAGGGAAAGGGAAAGGGAAAGGGAAAGGGAGAGGGAGAGGGAGAGGGAAAGGGAGAGGGAAAGGGAGAGGAGAGGAGAGGAGAGGAGGAGAGGAAAAGGGAGAGGGAGAGGGAGAGGGAGAGGAGAAGAGAAGATAGGAGAGGAGAGACCATGGGAGTAAGACAGATGATCAGTGATGTTGTGGTAAATAAAAAGGCGGGTCATCATTAAGAAGTTGAGAAAAGCAGGAATTTATGCTTTCTTACACTTTTGACACTGAATTTATGTGCTAAAGATTTATATCAGACTACCTGCAGATGAGCCAATGGCGGTAAAACAGAAGAAACATAGAGGAGACCACTGAAGTGGAGGAAATACCACGGGGGAAAGACAGGAGATTGTGGGAGAAGTGGTAATACAATTGAAATAATATAGAGGAGACCATTGGAGTGAGACCCAGGAGACAGCATATAGATTGGAAATTCACTAGTTTGAATGCCTAGACCATATGGGGAAATGTGAGCAGGTTAAGTGTACGAAGAATGCTCTCCTGCCAATCAACAACCATGTCGAAGTGCTCCTGAGCAAAGCACTCCACCCCCTCTTGCTTCAGTGGAGCTGCTGGGTGGCCAACAGTCCAAGACAGCGGTAATACTGTGCAGCACAGGGGTATCAATGTGTGTGTGTGTGTGTGTGTGTGTGTGTGTGTAAAACCCTGCCTCTGCAGCTACTCCCCCAGGCGATTGCTGTAAATAAGAACACCTAAAGGCTTTTTTTTTTTTTTTTACTGTGGGAGTAACCAAAGGGTTTTGCCATTATAGAAGAGAGGATAAAACGGAGGGGGAACAGAGATGAAGCTAAAGAGAAAAAGAAAACTAAAGCAAGCAAACATTAAATATAAAAAGAAGGAGACTAAACACTAACAACACAGCAAAGTAAAAATAAAATGTGGACAATTTAGAGGAACAGAAGACAGAAGTGGGGAATTTTCAGGAGTATAGGAGAGAGATTTTAATTTTACACCAGGTGCTTCAAAATGCTAAAGGCGGCAAAAATACAGACACACACCAATACACACACACACACACACTCTCTCACAGACACAGATACAGGCACACACACCCACACAACATCAAAGGCACGTTTAAATCCATGCCTTGTACCCTGGCTGTCATGCCTTAATCCTGATAAGAACCTGGATGCTTACTCTCTGATGAATAGTGCAACGCCTGCCACCCTTGTCTCCTCTCTAAGCCCCGAGGTAAATATTTACATATAATTAACATATTTACCTGTGGATAATGTATTCACACACACAATGCAGTATTTTACACATTAGAATGGAGGAGATTCTGAGGCTTCCAGCCAAATTAATCTGCTGGATTAGTCACTGCAGCTCATTTCCACCTGCTTGGAGTTGAAGTTAGACTATACACTTAATGGGGAATTTTATTCTAATGACAAGGCCAGGACTTGGTAAGAAATAACCCTTTAACTGACACCTATTCCTGTACAGCCTGATAATACCTGTGTTGGTGTCGCTGAGCTGCAGTTTAGCGTTAGGATTTAGGTTAAGGTTAGAGTTATGGCTAGGGGCTAGGAACACGGCCGGATTATCCAATGGGCATTCTGGGCACGGGCCCAGGGGTCCACATGCACTTGGGGGCCCAAGCAGCACAAAAGAAAATTACAAGCAATGTTTTTTTCTTAAATTTAAATTTCAGGGGCCTCGTGTATAAAAGACTGCGTAGATTTCATACTGAAAGATGCCGTACTCACAAAACTTGAAAAGTACGTACGCATAGAAATTTTCAGATGTATAAAACCGTGCGCACGCCAGGTCCTGCGCACCTTTCCGTTATGCATCCCAATCAACGTGAAATTGAGCGCACATGCACGAGCCTCTCACCCCGCCTTGTCTCCTCCCAGAATTAATTATGCAAATGACTATAAATAAAGGTAAAATTGCACAATTGAACTGATTCAAAGATTAAAAACAAAACCATATAATGTGACATGTCCAGTGTTCGCAGCGCTGCCGCTCTAAATGTGGCAATGTGCTTTTCCATTTGTGGCATTTTTTTCTTCACTTTACGCACGGGTGGCCTTTCCTTTCTTAATGTTCAGTCCCGCAGTCAGCGTGGTTTGTGTGAGAAGGTACTACACATAAATCGTTTGGACATCACACAGTTGTTCCAGGACTTATTCCGACTGCGTTTTCTTCCCAGGAGAGATCTGTGCGCCTCGCCTCCTGTGCGCCATGGATCTCTGTGCGCCTCGGCAACTGTACAGTCCCCGACGTGCGTTAACATCTCCATGTCACATAAACAAAGAAAACTGTCCAGTTTACTGGCGATCTTGGTTTTGGCACTGTGAGTAAGGCCTGATGTCATCTGTGGGAAATTAGTTTTATAGGTTTTCATTGCGCTCAATTAGTCAGACCTACTTGAAGCGAGCCAGAGGAAAGAGAGACGCGCATTCACACAAACCAACGCGGCGATATAGCGGAGAGTGCCTGTATCTATTTCCTAAGTGGCTTTTTCATTCATTTAAAACCCTCATATTTAGGAAAAGTTATGGAAGGAGTTAAAATAGCATTTTCCTCCAGTGTTGGAGGAACTAACAATTGAAAATGACAATGCCAGATGGGTTTTGGCCTTTCTAATTTTAAACATTATCCACATAAATAACCAAACTATTATGGTGTATCAGCGGAAATAATTCTTGTTTTTCATAGACTACTTCATAGATATAGCAGTGAATTGAATGAAAACGTTATTTTGAAACATTTGGAGAGTTTCACTACTTTTGGCGTCGCCAACTGACAAAGCCAGACAAATGTGCGTATGCATGGTCTAAAGTTTGCGGGACGGCCCGCAACTTCTCACGTGAAGTTTATTTTTATACATCCTGGCGTGTGCGTGAAAACCAGCGTACACAACCTTTTTGTACGTGCACAACGTTTATACATGAGGCCCCAGAGGAGGAGAACAGGAGAGAGACAGTCAGACAGGAAAGAGACAGCAACAGGTGTGTGTGTGTGTGTGTGTGAGGACAACCTACATTAAACATAGTATTATCATTATCATACCAAACCAAGTTGGCTAGGGGCCCATCAAACATTTGTGCCCAGGGGTCTCTAACTTGATGATTCGGGCCTGGCTAGGAAATGAATGTATGTGTGTGCATGTGTGTGTATGTGTGTACACACAGAGTACAAAACAGCAATCGTCTCAAGGCTTAAAAATGAGTCTTTAAAGTAATAATCTGCAACATTTTCATATAAATAAATGTATGTTTTACTACTCTTAATCACCGATTGATATAACAAGATAGTGATTCAACCTGTAGCCAGCTCATTAAAGCTTTTACATTTGCAAAACAAGTGATGCAATTTATGTTTCAGGCAGCAGCAACAGCGGTTTATTTGAAATAAACAAAGGAGGAACTGGGTCATTAGCATGACCAGCGATAGTCACAATTGCTGATCAGACAAACACTGGTACCTACAGAAACTCAAACTTCATCAACAGTAAAACCAAGGAAAAAGACGTCTCAGTACTGGACACACTGTTTGATTGACAGGTGATCTCTCTGAAGTGCAGTGCAGAAACACCACAGCAATGAGCACTGAGCAACAAAGATGTTTCACAGATTACCACTTTAAAAAACCCATGATATGAAAAACTGCATTTTTGAGTTGTTGAGCAGTGTGCCTATCCAAAACACGGTCCAAGAAGATGACAGGTCAAAAACATGCCTGGACTCAGAACAATTATTTCTCCACTCTTACTGTAAATGCAGCTCATTCAACCGCCACTTAGGGGTTGTAACATTTTGATAGACATCTCTTAGCCCCAGGAGCTGCACTAGGGGATTGTTTCTCAGGTAACTTGTATACAGTACAAAGTTCTGCCCTCTCCTGCCTGTTAGTGATGTCAGAAAGGCACAATGATCCCAGCAAGTTACAGCTCCTTTTTACTGGGAGCCAAACCATGAGCTGAGCTCGCTTTCCATTACGCGGGGTCTTTAGCCTGCGTCGCCCCCTTCATCTACATCTAGCCTTCGTGACTGAAGTGGATTTGATGGGTGAAATCGATATGGGATTCAAGGCTTCACCTGGATTCACCTAGTCAGTCTGTTTCATGGAAAGCACAGGTGGTCCTAATATTTTGCTCACTCAGTGTTAATTGGGTTGAGGTTGTCGGACTAGAGAAGACCTGCAGTTAGTCATCTGTGGGGGCTGTGTAATATCTGGACAGAGTGATCTGCTGCGACGGTGCCACTTCAATAAGTCAGCAGGCACTGCAGGACAGCGTATACACACATACCCAATGTACACAACATACACACACACACACACACACACACACACACACACACATTCACCTATATGAATGTGCATGCATGTACACACACACATACAATCGCAGCTGGCCAACCTTTTTGCCCTGAGTCCTGTCTGCACGTACTTATAATGAAGCACACAGACACACACTCATGCACATGCACACACACACACACATCCCAGCTGCCCTCTTTGACACAGAACCACCCAAAGCCTTATCCTCTAACACATTTAATGAAAGGCACACATACACACACACACAAAGGCAGAGCTATAGTCACCTAGAGGAAGCAGATGGAGGTCAGTTGGGAGACAGAAAGTAGGGGTCAGCAGGTGTTTTGTTTGAAGTGCTGCCAGCCAGGTTCTGCTAGCTTGCTGTCTGTATGTGTGTGTGTGTGTGTGTGTGTGTGTGTGTGTACGTCACTGTGCATACACACTTAGACACAGGCATGTGTCATATACTCACAAATGTACACACTCAAAGACATGTATGTATAAATACCTATATGCACAATAAAAGACACATGCACACACACACACACAAATTCACATTTCCCTCTTTTTAATCACACACTATCACCTTTTTTGTTCTCTCTCTAACACACACACACACACACACACACACGCACATCCATACACGTACATGCACCTAATCACACATGCTTGCACACACACATTTACACAAGCACAGACCGCAATCCTATTACCTTTGATGTTGCAACAATTACAATACCAGCATAGTGGGGGGTGTCGAGAAGCAAAATGATATGTTTTATTCAGTCAATGTAATGGATGGTTCTGCTGTCAAAAAAAATAATTCATTGCTTTTGCCAAAAATAATAATTTAGTGCTTGACAGGAAGGTTTCAATGAGTCACATTCATAAATCTCTCTATATACAAAAATCATAAGAGAGATGTGAAATAGCTGGCTCACAGAAGTGGAGAGAACAACGGGCTGGGGAAACCTGCTTAGAGCTAATGAGGGAGACGGTGGGCTGGCTAATAGTTTTTCCTTTCCCATTTTCCCAGAGATCTATGGTTAATGCACTTAACATATAAATCTAAGCATGGAGATTCATTTTAAACGTGTCTTCCCCTTTCATCCTACCTCAAAGCACCCCCAATGACCGTTAGACCCTGATTCAGGCTTGGAAATCTTAACCAAAACCCCAAATTTCTGTCCAAACTCCAACAAAGGGGTGCAGCGTTTGGTGAAGGTAAGCCCAGCTAAAGCCCAAACTGCTTCAATATCATTTCTGAGCCTAACCTGAGGAAATAACCCAATGGGTCAAGCTGTGTTGTTCTTGCTGTATTGCTGTATTTGCTCATCTTTGGTGATTACAATAGAATTGAGGATAATAATCATTATTATTAAATTATCTAATGGTTTGGCGGTTTTTTGTCTTGCATAAAAACACAACTTTTACAGTGAGGTAGGTGCGGAACAGATAATGTAGTGCATACTGTATATTTTTTGTTTTAGACAGGTCTTGTTTTATGTGCCTTTCTTGCATCATGATGTACACTATTGCATTCGGCATATTGCATTCAGCATTTTTATCCAAAAGTCAGACTTTCTCTCATCTGTTTATCTATTTATCTAGCTAGCTAGCATGGATTTCTCTCTCTCTCTCTCTCTCTCTCTCTCTCTCTCTCTCAAACCTTTTTGCATCACAAGCTACCTCTTTTTAATTTTGCATACTATATGGGATTTAAGGTCCAAAGTTTGGAGGATAGACTTTCGTGTTGAGTATTGTGCATTGAAACTCTTTCGCTGTTGTGAAAATTCAGTGCAATATTAAAAATCTATGGCAGAAAGAAGGCTCTTCCTCAGGTTTATAAAGCTTTCATTTCTTGAAAAGCTTTCAACCATGAAAACTCATCTTCATTCTCATTTAGGAGTAATAAAACTCATCTCCACTACCTAGAAAACGGAAACACTCTTCTTTGCACTCTCCAAAAGAAAGCAAAAGAACGACATTTTGCATTCATTTTATTTGGCTCAACGTATGAATGAGGAGAGAATCTGAGGGAAATGAGGCCGCAGGGACTAGAGTTTTACAAATACTGCTCACATTGGAGTCTTCTGCAATAAAACACACAGAAACTGCTGCTATTTCACAAAATGGGTCTATATTCTTTGATATCTAAGAATTCAAAATGTTGGATCCATTTTGCAACTTGTATTTCTTGTGTTTCAAGACATTGTAAAGGCATCCTCAAAAATGTAACTACAGTATGTTGAACTTCATAATGAATTCCATGATAATTCATCATTTCAAGATGAATTTCACTTCCACGACTGTAATTATTTTGTAAGAGTAGGTGTCAAATTTTTCAAATGGTGGATTTGTCATTTTGGAGGGAAAATCAATCCATATTTATTTATGCAGTTTATGCAAATCCAACCTCCTGAGACCCATCTGTGTCACTTAGATTGACAACTAAAGAAGAGAAACACTAAAAATACTGTGTGTATGTGTGTGTGTGTGTGTGTATGCACGTATGTCTATGTGCATATGCATATATGTTTGTGTGTGTATGCCTGCATGTGCTCATCTGTGTGTGTGTGTGTGTGTGTATGCGTGCATCTGTGTAAGCACATGTGTCTATGTGTGTGTTTGCATGTGTTTGTGTGTGTGCCTTTTGTGTGTATGTGTGTGTGCCCTGCTGGTGGTAAACAGTGCGGGCTGTCCTGAGGGAGGAGTCAGCTCAAGGTCCCTGGTGAGGATGTCATCTTGTTTGACTCAGCCCACAGGGACAGACAAACTCATGGGAGACTCACTCACTCTCTGCCTCATTGATTTAAACGCCCTGGATATTATGATGAACTGCAGGGATTCTCTGCAGCGCTTCCATCCTCCAATCACCATTCTGTGAATATATCTATATGAGTGTGTGGATAGACAGATATTCCCAAGACAAGAGGCTGGAGGACCAGAATGGCAGCCAAGGCCAGTATACATCTCTGTGACATAATTCCTTCATCTTGGCTTCTGACCCAGTTCTGTCAAAGGGCGTCCTAAGCTGCATCACAGGGGCCTACTGACACGGCTCTGCCATAATACTGGAGCCCATTGAGTCAGTAATGCTTGTTGATGTGACTCCAACATACAGAACATTTGGACGTGTTCCATCTTATGGTTCACTAATGTAACGGTCCACTCTTGTTCATTATAGTGAATCACCAATGATGCACATTTGCACATCCTGCAGATATGCTCTCGCAGTGTTAATTTGTAAACATCTCTTACTAATCTGTTCATCTGTCTACAGCCAGTAGAAAGTCTTTATTAGCATAATGAAGACGAACACACACACTAACACACACACAGATTTCTCATTTAGAGAGCAGCTACAGAGCCCTCTGATGCTTCCTCACCCAACTTACACAGAATATAAAGATCCTTTATATGTCTCTTTTTTACCATTCATTTTTCAAAAAGTATTTTCATAAAAGCTGGATTCATGCATTCAATCGGTCAAAAAAAAAAGTCAATTCAGCCCAGAATGTCATGATTTGCAACAGCTGTAAAAGATTGATTAAAAAAAAGCTGCGGCAAATATTACACCAGAAGATTATTCATCCTTTTTAATGGAATCTACAAATTTTGTGAGATCTACCAATAGATTTTTAAATGGAACGACTGAGTATAACTACTTGAAACCAGCCTTCATGAAATCTCTCTGTGTGTAAAATGAAAGCACTACCTGTGTGGCTGGGACAGGACGTCTGTGCTTTATAAACTCTGTATCTATGCCAATAAAAAAAGCCATTGGCTGTTAGCTGAGGTGCAGAGAGGAGATTAGGATTTAGTGTGCGGTGCTACGCTGACAAGCTGCACAGAGGCATTAGAGACTAATGGTCAGAGGACAGACTAGCTTATTAAAATCGGACTGCAAGACAGCATGCGGCTTATCCACGCCAGAGCCTCGTAAACAACCTCTTTCTGTGGAAACCAAAGCTCCTGTGGCCGAGGAACATGAATTTAAATTCAATTAAAATATTCTATAGAGTGAAGCTGTTCCAATAGGCTGAAGATGAGTTAATGGGCTGCGGGAGCATTGGATCTTTAATGACACGCTCTGGAGACCACAGCCATTAAACAACTACACGGTACTGTTGATATATACTACAAAACTTCATCAAGGAACTATTATGAATTTCAGTGTTGACTGAATCAACCCCTGAAGAAGCATTACACTTCATATGTATTACACTTCAAAAGTACTTATGGGATTCCCCTCTTTATCAGCGAAGGATCCCCTCTATTTGCTTTCAACGGCAAACACACAAACACCTTGTTGGTATTAAATGTATTTTAATTTTTCATATTGACTGAACCTGTACTCAAAAACTGCCGATACTAATTTTCCCTCACAAACACTGATACAGACAGTGTTTTTTGCTCTAACACTGTCATACACAAAAAAAAACACAAACACCAAACACATACACAAAATATTTCTGAGTCATGCTGAGTTTTAGTGAGCTGGCTCCCCCCCTCTGTAATTCTAACTGTTGATATCAAAGGGGATTCAGTGCAGTAAGAACTGGGATGTGATCTAACCCAGACTCCGCTTGCCTTCTTCGCTCCCTCCCCTCTCTCTCTCTTTTCTCTCTCTCTCTCTCTATCTATCTCTCTCTCTCCCTTGGGCCCTCTGACATACCAGCTCGCCCGCCATGGCCTTCCACATGCCACTGCTTCATTTTCTCTTCCTCGTGCTCTGTCTTGTAATCGTAGTTATTATGATTATCTCATTCCCCTTCTCTTATTCTCTTTCTCTAATTTTTTCTCCCCTCTTGTCCTTCCTCTTTCTTTTTTCTTCTGCCTTTTTCTGCCTCTCTCCAGCGCTCTCTCTCTCTCTCTCTCTCTCTCTCTCTCTCTCTCTCTCTCTCTCGCACATACACACAGAGATTCACACAGAGATGCTAAAATTAGCAGCATCCATTTCTGCACCGGCCCTGGCACCAAAGGCCTTCGAGCGGGAAGCAGAGGATGCATCAAAGACTTCATTAAGTAATGTGCGTGCACATGTTTGCGCACACAGACACACAGGCATACACAGAGGCACGCACACACACACATAGAGAGACAGATACACACACACACACGCACACACATACTCACACAGATTTCTCTTTTATTCTCTTTCATTCTCTTTTACTTCTTGCACGACTGAATGCTTGCACACACGCACAGACACACATGCATGTATGCATGCATTCACACACACACACACAGAAACACACGCACACCAACAAAGCAGGACATTCTGGCCCGCCTACTTCAGGGTGTCTCTGTCAGCTACCCTGCCACTCCTGTGCGCCTTCTTATGTAAACAGGTCACTCTGAGTTACTTCCATCTGTTTGGATGAGAAAGAGAGGCAGCGACCTGGACTAGCTCAGTATTCCTCCTCTTCCACCTCATTATTTTCATTCACCTTGTGAAAACCTTACAAATGCACACGTGCAGCACATACGTGCATCCGTGTAGGCTAGGCATGTGCACACATACACACTGCAGGATGCATGTGTGTACTGCAATCACACACTAACAAATGCATGCACATTGAGTACACATTTGTGCAGAGACCTTTCTGCAGCTTTGTTCGCTCATCACCTCAATACACACATACACACACACACACACACACACACCCTCACAACCCTTTGTGTGACAATGCGACTGTAAGCAACAGAGATAAAAATAGTGGAGGTAAAGGCACTTGCCAGTATAATGGTGGAGACAGGGAAATAGGCACCTTGATAAAATGTCACACTTGAGAAAATGTCACACCAGGCAAATAAAAAGCGATGAAATGACCGACAAAAAATACTCACATAAATCCATAAATGGCCAAAATACATTGTAACAGACACAGACACACCCTCCTTACCTGCCCTCGGTCGTGCTGTGTTGCATTTTAACTAGACGCCGCTAACCTTTACCACTACACACTGTAAAAGGTATGACACAGTCAAACGCCACTGACTCATCTTGAAACGTGACTGGCAGTGCAACTGGGGCTGAATAGTCAAGCAAGCTACTGCCGGTGTTCCACTCACAGCTGCTAGCCATGAGATCCTTGAACATGTAGCTTAATTATTGTCCTGTGACTGATCTCTGTGGAAAGCAGTGAGCAATTATTAGAGTAATTTAATCCCATGCGGTTTCACTGCTGTCCTTACATATGACACATGTTCTACTGAACTGTTCTTGCTCTCATCTGTAACCTCACATTCTCTGGCAGCACCTCAGGTTGTCATACTGGACCTCAAATTCTTCTTTGTAACCTCAAATGATCCGACTGGACCTCATACACGTTCATTAGACAATTTCTATTGGAATAGCAATCATCTACTCAGCCGGAACGGTCTGCCGGGGCACGGACACACACACAGAGTCACACACACACACACACACACACAGAGTCACACTTATACTTGCGTCTATCCTCCCCCACCTCAGGCACACCCTTTTATAGAGGAAATAATTCTCCTTAGTCTTTATAGACCTTAGCAAGGGTATTGTTTTCCCTGCCCAAATTAATGAGTTAGCCTGCTCTTTTAACAACCTCAGTTTGTCAGCTTTAGATGGTGGTCGCTCCTTTTGAAAACAAAACTATCTGTTCTGTCAATTCATCCCCCTGGATGATCAGGTTCAATCAGGTTTTCGTCAAAAACAATACATGCTGATGCAGGAGAGTGCTCTACACTGTTGCTGCTCGACCTCAGTGCAGCTTTCAGTACTACGGACCACTCCATTCTCCTTACTATTCTCTATTCTTCTTCTGTCTTTCACTAGTCCCATATTGTGTATTCAACATGAGAGGCAATCTTTGGCAGCACAAATGAATGTGATGCCCGCCACCTCCTGCAGCTGCTGTTCCTGTGGGTTTACAATCTATACAGTAAAACGCATAATGTGGTTTACAGTCTGCATCGACATGCCACGCTGGAATGAAGTTTATGAGTTCTCAAACTCTCCTCCATAACCACCAGTCTGATTTCGCCAAACCAAACCTAGAACGGCAACAGTCAGTAGGACCAACAACAAATGGGCAATAATTTATACAAAGTGCTCCTTTGAGGAACATGACAGTCATGTCCTCCTCCTGGCACGTGTCCCTGTGGGCGGCCGGTGATGTACTGACAAGACGGGAAAAGGAGGCGAGCAGGGGAGCAAGGGGAAGAGGGTTCAGGCTCAAGGAGCGAGGAAGAGGGTATGTGTGACCGAGTGCATCCATGATTCTTGTATCTATTTGTAGCATGGACACCCTCAGGCTACTGACAAACACACACACACACACACACACACACACACACACACACACACACACACACACACACACACACACACACTGCCCAAACCTGCTGTGACAGCAGTCAGTAACACCCTAGGTGGTCACATGCCCGGCCACCCTGACTCAGATATGCACACACAAACACACAGACACACACACACGCTCGCTCTCTCTCTCCCTCTCTCCCTCTCCCTCTCTCTCAATCAATCTCTTGTTTCTGTCATTTAATATATCATTAATATTTCTAGTATGTGTGTCTCTTGCACACATATTTGTGCCCATACATTTGCTTACACCTATAGAAACACACCTGCACACAGAGATATAATGCACAGAGAAAAAGGAAATTTCAGAGATAGAGAGACAAATTATGCATATTATGGATTTGATTGTGATTCTGTTTAAAGGTGTATGTAGCACTTAATCATTAACACACACATTAACATTTTGAAGCATTAGTATAAATACAAAACAAACACGACCATCACTGAGAAGATGGCAGCATCTACCAGTCTCAACGCTGCATTTTACATTGCGTGCCACCAATTTTGTGGGAAATCTGGATTGCTTTACAATACAAAAGAGCAAAAGGGTGCTGTTCTTACAGCAGAAACGGAGATAAAGCTTTTAAAGTTTCTCGCAATGGCAGATGATGGAACGAGTGGAAGGCCAATGGAAAAAATAAATTCCAACATGTTTATCCTCTTCAGTAAAGCAAAAAAGAAAAAAAAGCACATGGAGCGATACCAGGGAGGAGTCGCAACATCCTATTTATGAAAGAAAGCAATGGGGTTTAACGAGAAATGATAAACACTAGAGAAACACTAGCACTGACAACACTGGCGTGAGATAGAGGCTGCCAATTGTCTCGACCATGGTGTAATTTGTTTCCTGTATCACAATAATATATTGATATTTGAAAATGCTACACATGGCAGTTTTAAAAAGATTAAGCTCTGGGATGTGATGTGTAAATCTCAGCTCACATAATCCAGAAACCTCTTTAGCTGCTCATTGCCTCAACACAGAAAGACACATGTGTGCACACACAAATGCACACGTCTTATAAAGATTTGATGTATGGCCATTATATGTATAGTAAATACTGCATATACATACTGTAGCCTCTTCCTCTGCAATAAAAACAGATCACATTTAAAACCATCTCATATATTAGCACAAGTACAGTATCTATATATGCTGTGCATGTGTGAGGTGCATGAATCTGCAGTGTCTCCGTATACACTCGGTACCTGGTTGCCATAGCGACGGTTTAGCAAGGAGAAAACAGCAGGCGTGTGCTGTGTAGATGAGGATAAATCACCAAGAAGCTCTTTTAGTGCTTCTGTCTTTTCTCCTACGCACGGAGACCGTCTAAGGTGCATTCCAAATTCTTGACCTCAATCCCATCACCCAGCTCCTCTTACCGCTCCCTTTCTGCCTCTCCTGGCATTCTTGAACTAGAAAAATTATGCCCTCAACATGTCTGATTCACCATGGAAATGGGGTTGCAGGTTAAAGCTGCATTACGCAAGATTTGTATGTAAAAATACCCCCATCTTATCAGCTTAAATCACACAGTAGGGCTGCAATATAGAAGAGTGTCCCTTCCCCCCTACTTCAGACCCTTTAGATTTGCTCTATTTGTCCGAATTCAATTCTGGTGTCGGTATGGACACTAGTGGGAAATCTTCTCCACCCACAGAAGTGACAAATTTAAACCTAAGAGCGCAATACAAACTGTCTCCTGTACAGAAGCAAGCGAGCGCTCTCTCCAGAGTAAGCTGGGCTCATATCTTTTGCCATTCTCATCCCTTTGGTATCTTTTGGTATGAAGTGATCAGACTAGCCAGGTTGGTAAACGTGAGTGTGTTGAGTGCATGTTATATGAGATTGTTAGTCATGTTACATGATTTCTGGGTATTGAAGTTCAAACAGTTTTCAAAACGTTGCCATTTGAAGCAACGGACGTGGCAAATTGCTGAGCAAAAACTCACATAAAAGCACAAACCTGGGTGCTTCATTCCTTACAGGCACACACATGCACCACACACACACAGCCATTTTAACCTTCCCAACACCAATACCTTCACCTCTCCTCCACTTAACCCCCTCCTGGGTATCGCCTCCATACCATATATCCTGGGAGGCTGAACCAGAAACCTCCCACCTAAAACACGTCTACTGTAGTTCATTAACCTCCAGGATATGTTTGCTGCCCTTTGGGAGATGAGGAGAGGAAGGAGGGGGTGAGGATTGAAGTCAAAATCTATGATAAAACCAGAATGTCTGTCTTCCCACCGATGAAGCAGCTCAGAGATTTATTGCGTGATCATCGAGAGAGTCTTTGGCCTCTGATGACCGGCTTTGTAACAAGACTTTGCCACGTTGACAAAATCTGAACTGAACTGTCCCAGATAATAAGAACATTAAATATGAATAACATTTCGGGGTGGATTTTCTGTTTAAATGAGGCAGCACCATGGCTGCCACAGAATGATGGATGATGGACACCCTAGAGTGATACAGTGATAGTGGAAAGAAAAAAAATAGCCCTGTTGTATTTGACCATGCAAACAGGGAATGATTAACCTGCCATATCTGTGTGAACTTAACCATCCCACTGATGAAATGTTTAAGTGATTTTCTGGTTAATGCTAGAAGCGTTTATAAATGGCTAACTTCATGAGGTTCAGAGGTAGCCATTGTAGAAGTCCCCTTTCATTTATCCTGCACCGATCCCGCACACAGTAGACAATCCATATTATATAGTAATTCTTGTTATACAATACAAACAAAATGCAATATTGCAACAAAAAACTCTTGTGTCTCTCAACCATCTAGTTACCAGACCATTCATTGTAACCAGAAGTTTCAAAAGAGAGCAAAAACAGGCAAAATTTTCCAATCAGTTCCTCTTGAGGATGGAGCCAAAGTGCAGCAGTAGTGTGGACATTTCTAATGGCTACATCTGTAATTCTGACAGCTTTAGTGGATCAGCCGATTTTTGCCAACAGTTATTTTCTATTTATATACACTTTTACTTCCACCACATGATCCACTTAGATTGACTGACTTTGTCCCAGTTGTCAATCTCCATCCCTACTGAAAGCAATACAGACCGGCAAATTATCCTCATATTTCTATCCTGGCCCTCATAAGTATAGAGATACAAGAACACTGTACTTTACTCACATCACCTAAAGACATTAATAACAGATTTCAACAATTTTATGAGTCCATATATTCCTCTAAAGCACATACAGACCCTCTGAACATACAAAACTTTCTAGAGAAGTATAATCTCCCGACTCTGAGCCAAGAGGAATGTGATCTCCTTAATTCAGAAATTACAGTGGGTGAGATTGAAAAAACAATTTCAACACTAAAAAGTGGTAAGGCCCCGGGCCCAGACGGGTTCCCCAGTGAAATATACAAAAAATTTGGGGATATTCTATCTCCGTACCTGCATAAAATGTTTATCCAGGCCTACACTGATGGTTCCCTACCTCATTCTCTAACAGAAGCTGTGATCACAGTGATCCATAAAAAAGCTAGGACCCCGGAGGAGGTAGGGTCCTATAGACCAATCTCTTTATTAAACAATCAAAAAAAAAACGATCAAAAAATACTGGCTAAAACTTTAGCTAGCCGACTGGGTCCTATAGTGGGGAAATTGATGCATCAGACAGGCTTTATCCCTGGCAGGAATTCTTTCTTTAATCTCAGACACCTGTTTAACATATTGTACACCCCCAAGAGACCAGATGAGGACCTCGCTATCCTGTCCTTAGACGCAGAGAATGCGTTCGACCAAGTCAAATGGCCCTATCTGTTTGCAGTATTGAAGAAAAAAATGTATTGCTTGGGTCAAACTACTTTATACCAACCCCTGTGCAAAGATACTCACAAATGGAGTATTGTCTACCCAATTTAATCTACATCGCGGGACTAGACAGTGGTGTGGCTTATCTGACAAGCTCATACAGGGTTATAACACCAAGAACTGTGTAAACAAAATCTCCTTATACGCAGATGACATTTTACTATTTATTACTAACCCTCAGCTGAGTATTCCAGCTATTCTGGATCTAGGGAACCGATTTGGTACCTTCGCAGGATACAGAATAAATTGGGATAAGAGTAAACTTACGAAACCCTATTGGGCTACAACACTTCCCATTCAAGATCTCACCTGAGAGGTTTACCTATTTGGTTATCACTATCACAAGGCAGCACTCTTCCATATTCAAAGCAAATTTCACCCCCTACTGGCCAAACTCAAGAAAAATATACTCTTCTGGAGGTCTCTCCCAATCTCTTTGGTGGGAAGAGTGAATGCTATCAAGATGATTTTACTGCCACAATTATTATACCTTTTCCAGAATATCCCTATCTTCATAACCAAATCGTTTTTTAAAAAGCTAGATTCGATTTTAATCCCCTTTCTGTGGGACTATAAGAGTCACAGGATAAGTAAGAAACATCTGTGTAAATCCAAGAGGGATGGGGTGCTGGCTCTCCCTAATTTTCTTTTCTATTACTGGGCTTCTAATATGCGTGCTATCACATTCTGGTTGAATGACAATTCCCCTGCGTCTAGCTGGCTCGAGATGGAACAAGAGGATTGCCTCCCCCATTCCGTTGGCGCAATTATCATGTCTCCTACAACTCTTGATAAATCAGTGTATAGACAAAATATCATCATGCATAGTACAATTCGTATTTGGAAGCAATTCAGATTACACTTCAATCTCAAGAACCTTTTTTTCCCTAACAACCATCACTGGGAATCCCTCCTTTGCTCCTTCAACATTAGACAAATGTTTTAGGCTCTGGAAGGAGGCAGGTATCTGTACTATAGGAGACCTTTGTGTAAATGGGACCTTTGCCTCCTTCGAACAACTGAGGATAAAATATAAACTCCCAAGGAATAGTTTCTTTAGGTACCTACAGATCAGGGACTATGTGAGAAAGCATGTGCCTGGGTTTGAGACGGCCAGTCCTTCTAAGTTTGATAACTGCCTCAATCATTTCACGGGGTCTGACAAAATAATATCTATACTGTATGATACATTTCAATATGTCAACCCACCTTCTATAGCTGCACATAAAGCAGGATGGGAGGAGGAGCTTGGTGAACCCATTTCAGACGCAGTTTGGGAGGACAGTCTAGAATATATCCACACTTGCTCTATCAACTCCAGGCACTGTTTGATTCAATTCAAAATACTACACAGATTACATTATTCTAGGACAAGGCTGCATAGGATATTTTCTGACATTTCTCCCTTGTGCGACAAATGCCATACAGCTGATGCCACACCACTGCACAGCTATGCTCTTTGTCCTGGACTACACACTTTCTGGTCGGAAGTTTTTAGGGTTCTCTCTGAAGTGCTTGAGTCTCAATTGGAAGCTGACCCAATTCTAATCATATTGGGAGTGTCTAAAATATCAGGGACACTGCGGAGAGCCCAACAAAGCTTTCTGTCATATGGTCTTATCACGGAAAAAAAACTAATTCTAATGTTTTGGAAAAAGAAAGAGGCCCCAACTGTCAAACTCTGGCTTAGCAAACTAACAGACACCATGCACTTAGAAAAAATAAGGTTATGGTTAAGATTTGGAACCCTTTTACTCGCTTTCTTGATAAGATAGATGAGTGATAGTTCCTGCATTTAGTCGGATACTACCCTGAGCAGCTGTGGGGTGGGAATTCTATACTTTTTGCCCTGTTTTGATTGTATGCCTATTCCTTTAATTTATCTTGATCATATCTTCTTTCTGTCCAGTGTGATTAATGTTAATATGAGCTTTCCTATAACACACGTAAATTTTCTGTATGTGAATGCTCTTGAATAAAAACACTTTTGACATAGAAATACAAGACCACACACACACACACACACACACACACACACACACACACACACACACACACACACACAACACACACACACACACACACACACAAACACACACAATCCAGTGCATCTCTTCTGTGGTTGATTGTGGCATTGATCAATGGTTTATCTTGATTAAAACCCTCTCTCTGTAGTGATCAATAGAGGGAAATCAAGGCAGTGTAATCTAGATAGGCAGTACAACTGACCACAGCCAGAAATAGCCAATAAACAACACTGTGACATGAGCCACTAAACAACACTGATACACACAGACATAATTCCTCACAAACACTCACTCAGTTCATCTTTGTCTCTCAATCAGCACATCATGCTCATTAAAAACACAAACTGGCATGCAGACACATGAACACAAGCACAAGGCATTTGTCTGACCAGCAGCTTTACTGACCTTCCATGGCATACTTCATATCCAGGGCAAAGAGGCTCCACATGATCTCGGCGCTGATCTTGCCCATATTCAGCTCCTGTGGAAACCTGGTGGAATTGAAACGGATTCCAATCAGACTCGTTTCCGCATAATGACATGCTCGACCGGGCGGCTTGATGGCCTGAATCTCTACCAAAACGAGTTAACAGATGTGCAAGTAGATATGGCCGGTGAATCTCGTAATCAAATAATCCCCCGTGATTTCAATACATGTTTTATTTGGAGCGGAATGGGCATGAGGGTGTGGGCCGGAGGGATGGGAGAAAGAGCAAAGGAGGAGGAAGTGACACAGCAGAAGAGGGAGAGAGGGTGGCAACCCATTTGGCAAGTAAATTGCTATTTTGAATGCCTATGGATTTCCAGTCAAACCTTGAATGTGAGATGTCAATGGTTTAATTATCCGTGTCTTCGGACAGTGATGGGAGGACATTTATAGATGACGGGGCCTCGACTCGGGGAAGGTCAATTTCCCTGGAAATGTAATGTTTTACTTTTGCTTGAGACCGCCCTGTTTCTAACAACAAACACGTTCGCCGGACAATTTCTATTACAACAGTAATCATCTGCTCAGCCAGGACACTCCTGCAGACACCAATGCACAGGCACGAGCACACACACACACACACACACGCACAAACACACTTTCCTCCTCCCTCCCCCACCTCAGGCACACCCTTTTATGGAGGCAAGAAATAAAAGCTGAGACTAAAAGGTGGATTCATTCTCCCAGTGGCAACTAGAGGGGAAAAACATGTAAAAAAGTATCCTACATCCTACATCCTAGACAGTTGCTCTCTCTGTTGTCTCTATGACTATCTCTCAATCTTTCTCTCCACCTCTATTCTTCTTCGGTCTCTTCATACTCCCACGTTGTGTATCGGAGGCAAGGTAGACAATGAAAACCCTCCATGGCACAAATGAATGTGACATCTGCAGCTGCTGTGCGTGTCGTTATATGGTTTACAATCTATGTGGTAAAGCAGATGATGTTTTGTGATTTACAATCTGCATGATGAGTAATTATTTCTAGAAATAATGAGCTCTCAAGCTTCATTGTGTTATCCTTGAAACTATTCAGATTTGTGCTTGGAGATGCATTCAGCATCCACTTTTATATTTCTAATGATTGTAAAATAAATTCACTCAATCCATCTACAGACTTTTAGCCTGAGGCTGGAGAATTTCCAGGTTAGATTCCCACGCATCTTTGGCGAGGAGCGGCCAGAGCAAAATGAACATGCAAACATTTTTTTCTCTAGCTAAGGCTCCCATTACTCAAAAGGCAAAAAAGTCAACTCCTGGGTTTCACACGAACAGACATCTGAGTTGCTGTCACTCTGGATCTTGACCAGGGGAATGTGGAGGAAACAGGCATGAATATTGCAAATCTATCATTAGACAGTGTAGGAGAGAAAGCTCTGGGCATAAACAGAGTCTTAATAAGCATCATAAATCAGCAAGAGGAAAGAGAGAAGAAGGAGGGGGGCAGAGAGTGAGAGAGAATGTATATGGGCGAGCGAGAGAGAGAAACATGCCTCCTCTTCTTTCGTCTAAGGCAAGCACCACTCCATTTTCTTCAGGTCATGTGATGTGTTTGATTTTATACCCCAAATCATCTGGAGGACAAAAACACCTCACGACTCCCTCCACCCCTCCCCCACTGTTTTCTACAGACAAATCCCTTATCTGTTATATAATTCAGCACCAGTCTGCATTCTCTTTTTATCCATCCATACTATGCATTAACATACAAACAGAGCATTTTCAGTGCTGGGTTTTCTGCCTGCCTCACAGCTTTCATCTGCACCACTGCGCTCATCATGCCTCCACAATCAGTAGGTGATTTGTTCAAATTTGGTGGACAGGCAAATCATTGTTTTCCCCCACATTTTCTCAAAAATCCATAGCTCACATGGTTAACATAAAAATTGCACTTAATATAGGAGATACTTTAAAAAGTATATACCACCCAATTCCCTAAATGTTGGAGCCTGATTTGGCCTTGAAAACTGGCTTTACCTGACTCAAAAGAAAAATTAGCAATATTATGTTCAAACGCAGAGACCAAGGTGTACTAGTGTTAGTCAGTATTAGTCAGCTCAAGCAATATTAAAGTCTGTTAAACTGTGAATTATCTGTTAATAATGAATCGCTTACAACAGTATTTTTCAATAATATTTCTGAATCCAAGGCTGACCCAAACCTGAGCAAATCTGCCCAACCTGACCCATGTCCATCTGGTCACAAAAACGTTGGGGCATAAAACATACAGCGCACAGTTTTAGAGCAGATTAAAAACTCAGCTATTCCACAAATGCTAGCATAGCAACCAATAAAGTACGGCTGGAACATGTCTTTGACCAATCAGATTGCTTGGTTGAAACCACCTGTGATATAATGTAGCGGTACATACTGGTTAATGACTGGCGTATAGGCTGTCCGGTCCTCATCAATTACAGACACCATGAGGGTGATGAGCTTTGGCCAGAAGTCCAGGTTCTTTATTGATGGACCCTGCTCCTCGCGGGGAATATCCTGCTTCCGGGCCTATGGAAAACGACATTTGGAAAGGGGGAGTCGGAAGAAAGTGTGAGAGTGTAATGAGGGTGAAGCAGCAGATGTGGAGATAAGAGAAATGGAATTTGGGATCAGAGGAAAATGAAAAGATGGTTAAGAGGAAAGCCAGAGAGAGAAAAGGAGAGAGAAGTTGCAGTTAGCAAATTGATTTATTTATTCATTTATACATTCTGCATTGTGTGTCATAATGTGCTGTCTTGCCATGATTATGTTTTTATGCGTTTTTAATGCTATAATTGCAGTAATTGCCCCTCGGGGAAAAAAATGAAGTTTATTTAAATGAAATGAACTGCTAGGGAGGGACAGGGATTTAGCATTGTGGCAGACAGACCTTCAGTGTTAGGGGAAAAAAACTGCATGATTGAAGGCAGCCAAAGGCCTACAGTAAGGTGGACCTTGTAAGAAAAGCTCTGTGTGGCATGGCTGAACGTCATATTTTATTCATACCTTGGCACGACATAATAACCAGAGTTCAACTGAGCCCAGACCACCCAGATTCCCGGCTCTAAAACTTCAAAGACACACTTCTGCTCCTTTCAGCACATCGTTCTCCGAGAGTATGTGTTGTGTAAATGTGTATGTGTGTGATTGTGTTTGAATACGCAGCCATAAAGTGGCCCCTTTGAAATACATTAATTATTGATGTTTTATTTGTTTATTTTTTATATAGTAGCACTGCTTTCCGATGCTGTCACAGAAATCTCTGTTGCTGTCCTGAAGTGAAACGCGTTGACTCTGAAACCACTCATTATTGTCTCTTTGCCATCTGTTCACCCCGTACTGAGTGTGACCAGACTGAGCTTCTAGTCAATAGCTAACTGTCACTGTCTTCCACCCTGCTGGCTCCTCCACAAGCAGGTACCACAGAGAGGAAGCACTGAAACAGCAGTGATAGCAAGGCCACTCACACCAACAAAAACACAGCTGAGTGCACACACAGGAATAAACAGTGACACTGCCAAATACTGTATCATACACAGGCATTCATGATTACATGTGCACACACCCACACACTTACACAGACATACGCATACTGACAAGGACAAAATGTAATCTGTCACTGTGGACTATGGAGATGTGCCCTCCCACCCAAGACACACTTTCTCATCTATGTATGCAACTCTTGCTGGAACAAAATGTATTTTTTATTAATATATATTTGTGTTCAAATGAAGCATGTTCCAATCTGGTATAGAATAATTTAGGTTGAATTATTTAACAACCTTCAGCGTATTGACTTTAGTACAGCACACAGAGGGGATGTTGTAGGGTGAGTTTGGGAAATGGAAACGCAACATGAGTCAATTTATCCTCAACACAGTCTTTAGAATCCAATCAATTCATGGGAGTTAGGAAAAACAACTTGTGTCCACTGACAGTTCATTCATTTGTTGGAAATATCCGGTGATGCAAGGCGGACAAATCTATTGCATGTCTTGCAAATGATGAAGCTGGAAGAACTAGAGAATTTAATCTCACAGGAACATGAAACCCAGATATGGTTTTTAGCTGATTTCCCATGACAGTTGATCATGTCAACCCAGGGTTCTTCACCTTCTTTCATTTGGGTCTTGGGCTGAATTCAGTCATCTTGTGTCCCAGGGTCATGAAAACAGATTACAACTCATTTCATGGGAGGTCCCAACACAAGTGTCCTATTGATAAATTTATCATTTGCATTTTTGCTCGTTTGCTCATGAATCATGTGACCATTTAAATGTAGTAACACATGGAAGCGGCACTGGCTTCCACTGTGAAAGCAACAGGGAGGCAGTTTGATCTTACAGGCACCGAGCGCTCTGTTAAGGCTTGGTCATTTCTAAGCTGGACACTGTAGCCTGTGTTTTCATGTACCCAAGGGAGTACATCAACTCTGTGCTACTGTAACTGGTCAAGAATGGTCTAGCCTGAGGATTGAAATAACATTGGCCCAGGGAACCATAAATTCAGGCATGCAGCCCCAAAGACAGATGAAATTCAAATGATCGAGTGGTTAACAAGTGAAAACCAGACTCACAAAATGAGCGATTTATGAGTATAGATCCAAGCTACCAGAAGTAGGCCTGTGATCCATTTTGGATCCTGACCCGTATTTAAGAAACAGATAGTTACGCTATGATCATACAGAATGATATGCAGAGACAGTTCGTATCAAGGAGATATGCTGCTAAATGCAAGAAGGTGATCTTCAGTCTGCTAAATTGGAGATATGAATAATGAAACAAATGTCTCGGCAGGAGGTGAGTCAGCTATGCAAAACCTGTGTGTGCGTGTATGTGTGTATTTTTCAGTATGTGTGTGCGTGAGCACACATGTCTGTGTGTATGAAGGACATCGAAGGTTGTGTCATCCCTATTAAATTGGATGCAGTATGCATCCCACTACAGTGTAGTGCAGACTCCCTTTGCTCATCTGTATTCCCCTCATGGTGACACAAATACATTGTTAAAGGTGATTAAGTAGCTTGGCGTCTTTTTACAGTCAACAACACACCCATGGGCTTCAATCTCAGTCGTACTGGGAGGTGAATACTGTACCTACCTGAGAGCACAATGCGGTCCCACTATTTCCAGTATGTGGGGGTTGGGGTACAAGCAGCAATGTATATGGCTTCCTGACAGTGTATCACTCTCCTGGAGAGTAGCTAGCTAGTGGTTTATGTTATGTTTATTGTTCAGCACTTTCTGTTTCTATGTGAGAGAAATCAGCATTAGCATACGCCTGGCTCCTCATCAATTCTCGCAATGTGACAGAATTCCCCAGTCTCTGATAGTAGGATGTTCTCAGTAAAACGTGATCAAATTCCCAAGAGGACTAGCCTAGTGTTGGATTGGAGCTGCTGCTTCAATACAAACAAAATTATGCTGTATATGTGTGTAGATATGGGTAAATGTACACTCACGGCTATATGTCCTGACAGCGAACAATGTCTTCTTCAAACACCGTGAGGAACCACATGGGCATTATTGGCAAATATCTTATAAATGAAGGCAAACAAGATACTTACTAGATCAATTCAAGCAATTCAAACAATTCAACCCCACTATCAACTGGGGTTTCCTAGTTCACTTTGTGCTCTTCTCCCAAACAGGAACACTCTACCACACTATTCAAAACTCAATTGCTTCTATTCATCTGTCTACTTATGCATTAACATTTGCATAATCTATGGGCATGTGTGTGCATGTATGAATACATGTTTGCATGGATGCGTGCGCATGGGAGCAGGCATTTCTGGTGTGTGCATCATCATTGCGGCTCCTCATTCCTTCACAGCGGATGAGCCAGAGAAAAATTCTGGTTGCCTTTCTTCTTTTCATTTTGCCCTCTTCCATCACTCCTTCTGCCCCCTTTGCTTTTTGCTCTCATCCTGTTTTCAAATCCTTCCTTTTCTGCTAGGATTTAAGGGAGCTGTTAAGCTGGATCCCCCCCTCCTCCCCTCCCCTTCGCTGCCTCTCAGTCATCTTAGACCCAGGCGGAGGCAGAGAGCTTTGTTGCTGTGTTATGCAAACCGCCTGGTTGTGGCTGGGATTTTTCACTGCCTGCATGGCCACCATGTCAACTCCTGTGTCGCCACGCTCACAGTCACTGTCGGCGACTGGAGAATTGGGGTCCTAAATGTGATCCATCCGCTATGTCAAAGGCTACCTCGCATATATGAACATAATAATGATTAGTCACACTGAGGTTTGCTTCGGGGGGGAGCCGATGTCTTTTTCTTCCTCGGCGGAGGGAATGTTGATGGAGAGGCTGTCTACTGTGAAACTGTGGTGGACGGAGATGTAATTAGCGAAAGTATCTATCTCTCCGGCTTGGTAATTGCTTACAACCCCTCAGGCTGTTTAAACAAAGGAAGCTTATTATTCAACTTTTGAGTGGATCGCACCCTATTACAACCCAAAAAGACATTATCTCCTGTGGTGTGGAGACCATTCTCCTTGGGAAGGAAACCGTGAATAATCAGGCACAGCCGCCTGTTGCCTGATTATTTACTCAGGCGAGGCCACTGCAGAGGTTAACTAGCACACGGAAATCCTGATTTACTCTGACAAACAAACCTGACTGGGGATTGGGTGATGTCGTATTTTGTGAGTATAATGACTGTGTAATTATGTGGGTCTGTATTGTCTCAATCTCCGTATGAGGACACGCCCCCCAGCTGCTCATGGTATGCTAGTCATATTCCATAGCTTAGAGGAAGAAATGGTCCCGTTCGTCCTTTTTTTTTTTTTTTTTAGCTATGTGGCTATTTGATTTTAAGTCCAACAAACAGCTTTTTGAGAGAAAATCACAAAAAAAAATAATGGTCAATATTTGCAACAGTATTTTCCAGAAATCAGGTTCAGTCCAGTTTTAAACCGCTGCAACATCTGTCAGACATTTTTTGTTCGATCGCTCAACCAGGCGCATAATACATGACTTTGGGATAATTTTGGCCCAAGTTCATAAAGCTACAATATGCAACTTTTTTGACATTATAATAACAATAAATAAATAGGATATATTAGACATTATCAGTGCATGTTTATCTGTGACCCTGTGTGTACATGCCTAATCCCCCCCGTTTACCTGAAATTGGCTTTTCAGTGATGCTGTGATGTTTTTGGGCGTATACATTTTCTTGTGGGCTCACAGGCAAGTCATAGCAACAACAACAATGGCGGAAAGCAGTAACAAACAATAGAACAGTGAAGCTAAATGTGCACCAGACAAGACCCGTTCAAAAACACCGGTGAACATCGGCATTGCTTTTTTTTTTTTTCAACTGCAGTTTGCCTGCATTCGCTATCTGCCTCTTCAACACCTGTGGTTGCCAGTTACCTCAGCCTCAGGTTAGATGCCGTTTCAAGGTACTCAACTCATCAAGATGAGTGACAAGACTAGAGCACAAACTTGACCAACAATACTCTTCCTGCTTCAAGGCAAATAGTTGAATATTGCAGCTTTAACTTTGAGCAGGTCAGACAGGCAATCTGACCCAGTCTTTGAGTCATCTCAGATATTCAGAGATTTTTAAACATGTTAAGATTTTGTCAAAACAAAATCTGCAATGCTCTTGCATTGTGGCATATGTAAAGACAAGTTTAGAGAACACTGAGCAGCAATACCCATTTGGAGCTGGTGAAGAAACCAGGCTGAAAAGGCATAAAAAACTATAAAACAACACATTTTGAAATTATTGATTATGGAAAGGTATTCCCAAGCTAATACTACATATACAGTATAAACATTAAACAAAACACATTCTAAGTACTGTTTTGATTGAAAATTTGGTCTTTAGAAGTAGTGCCCCATCGTTTAGTGTGCGCATCACTACATCGGCGAGACAAAACTATAGGAGAGAATCTAATTTAACATGGGCGATACAAATATCTTAAGTATTGTAGTTTGTGCTTGGCTTAAAATTTTGAAGTCCTGTTGGATTATGTCAACATTGGCCACTTTTAACTGGGCACAGGTAGTAAAGAAGTTAATCATGACTTCAAAGTCATTCGATTTTTAGCTCCTCTTATAAAGCAAAAGCACTTAGATGTGACAGAATCAAGTAAAAATTAAGAATGATTAAACGATAAAAAGAGATTAATGTGGTTCTGTCTATTATTTTGGGGCATAATAAGATTTAATTCATATTTATGAGGAAGAAAACATTCTCATGTAGATATTGCCACTTTTTGTGATAAATACTTTTCTTGTGAAATAATGAATTTGAATCTTTGCTGATGTTAGGCTTCCTCCAACAATTAATCAATTGAAACTTGAAAATAAAATAATATAAAATGATCTTTCAGTGTGAGAGTTCACCAATTTAATGTCTATGTCAAGTGGGCAACACTTGTGTATAAGGGGTTGTGAGCCAAACAGGTTGATAAGCAGGGAGAGTCAGCAGGAGGCTTGTTTACCTGATCCAGGAGCTGGTTGTACAGTTCATGACAGTTATCAAAAATGTATTTGTATGTGGAGTCCAGACACGCTCTCACGCAGTCCTTCACCACCATACTGGCCCTGGGTGGACTCTGGAGCTCTTGTACCTGTAAAACACACACACACACACACACAGGGGGTCTTTTGAAAAAGATGCTCTTTCAGGTGGATGTCCTTGCAACTGGCTTTTCCGCTGTCGACCGGACTCCAAGCAGGATGGAGCAGGAGGCTTCGGCAGGCTGGTCGGTGGTCAGCTGAGAGAGTTGACTGGAGCTTCTGGCTTCTCTAACTTTTACTAATTAACGGATTAACAACTCGTTCTTAAAATAACTTTGTAACAGTCTTTGTGGTTCTGGTGATGATATCTATTAAAAAGCTCAACTTCGTAGTATGAACGGCTTGTAACAAGGCAGGATCACATTAGTGACAAAGAGTAGCTACAAGGCAGCGAGATCTGAATCTCCACTTGTGCTAAGCCTTGGCTTGTTGGTCTTGGAGTTGGTGTTGGCATTCGTGGCCTCTGGCATAGAGCTCGGGGCATGAAGCACGTAGTTCTCTAAGTTTGGATCGGCATCGTAGCTTCCAGCATGAAGCTTGGGGCATGAAGCGCACAAGGTGACAAAGAACTCAGAGTTTTATAGTTTTTCTGAATTCCATGGCGGGTTTTGCAGTGTAAAAAGATACTTCAGGCGGTTTTGGAGATTCCGCCTACATTTCTTTGTTCTGGAGACAGGCAACGCCCGTGATAAGACAGAGAGACACATGAGGATACCTCTCTCAACTACTTTAGTAACTAGCCTATGCAATGATAAAGTTTTAGAATAACACGTTTGGATTTTACATACTCAACCAATTACTGTTGTCAATCAGTGAACATTATGAAACCTGTAAACAAACACTTATGGATTGCATAAAACCATTACATGAAACATGATTAGACAATACAACTTTCACTGTTCAAACTTTGCTGTGAACTGAGTTCTTTTAGCAGAATAGCCTAGATACATACTGTATAATCTTAATATTTAAATCATGAATACATAGTAACTTTGGTGGTTGATATAGGGAAACAATGAAATAGAACATAATTATCGATGTGGGGGCCAAGAATGGGTAAATATAATCAGACCTTAGGTAGCAGTAGCAGGAAATAACTGGGTCCAACTATTGGGAGGATAATTAAAACCCTTAAGTATATATTATTAACCAATTTAGTATATAATTCACACTATTCTAAAAACTCATTGGAGACATTAGGAAATACAAAGTAGAGAAGAGGACTAAACCAAGAATGAAAAGAATTTATGGTTTTATGACTTTTATGGCTCTATCCAGAAAGGTGGGGATTTCCTACAGAACCAAAAAGAGAAGGGAAGAAGCAATTCCTGATCCTTTTGGTAACATGATACAAAATGTATTTAATTATCTAATGTGACTAATTGTCCAACATCAATTCAATAGAACTCAGTCTTCTGGTCCAGATAAAAATAAATCGTCTTATTTTAATTTGTGTGAGTGTGTGTGTGTGAGGGAGATCTTGGCCTGCAGTCTGATGTGGCTTGTAGATAAAACTTTTAAATTTCAGAAGAGTTGTCTGATTGGTGGAGGAGATCCCCCCAATTAGTCTTGGTCAGCGTCAAGGTGACACTTTTGTAGCTTTAAAGGTGAAGGGTCATTTTTGTTCCTGGGAAAGAATGTTACTCAAGGGTCCATTTTGCGCTGTGGAGACCTGGTTCTGCTACACAAATTTAACCAAATTTACTGTACATTAAGTGCATATGGATACCAACATCTACATCCTTAACCTAACGTTTGCATGCAGCACCCAACATCGGAAACCATTTTCTCATATAATAGTATCATATTACATGTTTGAAATATTCATACAAAGATATCTGCTATTGTAGTGCCTTGTGGAAATGTGGCAACCTACTTACATCTATTATGTATATCATAGCTGACATGTGCCTGCACTGGCATTTCAGCGGATGTATACCGTACAGTATCGCTCCTATGTGGGAGCGGGGGGTGCCCATATACAGTACGGCTCTGTATGAATGCACAGGCATGGCACAGAGTGAAAGCTTTGGTAACCCAAAGTGACAGTTTTCATTCCTTCGCTCACAGCTGCCATCTTAGCTATGCCTCAGTGCTCCAGGCCTATACCTCCGCTCCCGCCAAAAGAGTGCTGAATGGAGCCGAGCTTTTCATAAAGCAGGAGACAACCAGGCACACGGCCTGCCTGCCGGGAGGAGGCAGAGGAAGCAAGACAGAGCTGGGAGTACAGTGAGGGGGCGTTTAAAATGTAGAGGCCTAATGTAGCATGCATGTCAATACACACTGTATAAACACAACCCCATCCAACTCCTTCACTCTCACACAAACTGCAGTCTCCCAATCAAGAGAGTGTGTAACAACAAATGATCATTTTTCTTAGTATGGATATAAAAAGGAATCAATGTCCATATTTTTCCAATGGTGTTGAGAGGGACAGGTTTTACAGTTCTATGGAAATGATGGCATAAATCAATCTGGGTTTGTGTTCAGTATTGAATGTGGGGGGATTTTATGGCCATGACCAGTTTTGACTATAATTGAAATGGCAATAAATTTTCAGGTGTGTCACTCAGTCCAATGGCAGGGCAGTTCTGTGATGAAAGGTAGTGGCTGACACATTGATTAGAGGTCTGCAAAGGGGGCATACAGGATTGAATGGGAAAGTGAAAGAAGGATACACAGTAAATAAGCCCTGTTAGTAACCTGAACAGAGACAGAGGCCTCACTGACTCACCGACTGTGATTGAGTTTCAAACACCGACATTTGTACATGTAGCATGTGGACAAGTACACGCAGAAGGGGACTTGCTCATAGTTTAATCTATGGTTGAGATGGAGGATGCTATTGCGGAGTAACATGCTCCTCCTTCATCCCCCTTCAAAACATCCCCTGCCCACTCAGCACACACACACACACAAATTACCTTCATCCTGAAGAAGGTGATGCTGGTCAGCAGGTCGACAGTGGATTTCAGGTCTTGGAGACGCTCTGGGTTTCCTGCAGGGAAATTATCCTGGAGAGAGAGAGAAAAAGAAGGAGAGGAGACATCTGGTTGAGAGCAGCTTTTTAACATCACACAAGTCCACCCACCCACCCACCCATCGCATCACGTCGCTCAGGCCAAAACATTGAAATTGATTACGGAACAACGCCCAGCAATCATAACTAAATGACTGTCTGTCTAATCGTTTAGTGGACAAGGGAGGTCTCTGCAGATGAAAACCTCTATTTCAGGGCCATGAAGTCATCAGGCTGTGCAGAGCAGCGTGACGG
This sequence comes from Centroberyx affinis, assembly GCF_046629955.1. Classification (NCBI taxonomy): domain Eukaryota; kingdom Metazoa; phylum Chordata; class Actinopteri; order Beryciformes; family Berycidae; genus Centroberyx; species Centroberyx affinis. Next base: position 98,402 of record NW_027281903.1, on the reverse strand, counting down.
GAGCATATAAAGCCTGACAGCCCTGAGCAAAGGCATCACTGCCCCATACATTATCCTACTTCTCCCCCTCACTCAACACCCTAATAAAAATTTTCTTCCTCTTCTATCCCTCCTCTGCCCCTGTCAATAAATGGGCGCCGGGGAACCTGAGCAAACATCCAGAAAATTGAGCTAAAATAATCCTCATCGCAGCCTTTAGGTTTGACAGCACAAGCACAGGAGAGGTCTATCTGAGATAATGGCCAATCAGTAGAAGCAAAACTTGCCAGATATTTGTTTGAGCGCGAGGAGGAGCGCGAGGGACTTTTATTGAGCTGAATGAGATGATTCAAGCTGACCGCTTTCCAAAGAATAAAAAGACAATGGAGTTTGCCAGAACAGTTATATAAGGTAAAAATAAACCTGACATTGGTCTTAAAAACACCAAGAGAGAGAGTAAAGAAAAAATGAATTTTGCAACGTGCCCACAGCTTGCAGAGGATGTGGATGGCCTCAGGTTTGATGCTTCTAAGACAAAGAGCCAAGTCAGTTGTCTACTGGGAGCTGATATTTCTCTGGACCCTATGATTAAGGGGAAAGGTGTAATTTAGAAGGGAAAGTGTTGGCCAACAGAAAGATAAACCAAACAGCCTCCAGGCAGACAGGGTTGACACACATCCTGCACAAGCAAATGTGGGTCGGAGAGTAATATTTAGTTGCTGATTTGCAGCAAAAAAAACAAAAAAAAAGGTTCTGTTTCTAGTGAGCTTTTTGCCTCAGAAAAAAGACAGTTTGCGTCAGAGCCTTTTATATGAACAATATAGTTGTTCTAGTATTTCATCATTTCTTTCTAACCAAAGAATTTTAGTTATTCAGTATAAATTTTTAAAATGTGATTAGAGAAGCTCTATACAACATCCCATCTCACTCAATCCCCAGCACACTCATCTTAATCTACATACTTGTACTAGAGGGAAAGAAAATAATTTTCTTGCAGCTACCACCAGAGTATAATTAGTGGTCAGGAGCCAAACTCATACGTGCCGTCAGACACACTCCTTTCTTTGTCTCCTGGCATTGACATTTCTCTTACAATAACCACATATGTATGTAGCCTTCAGAATACATTGAAACTTACATTGATACTTTGAAATATGGATGAACAGCCTTTCACTGTAACCTTGAATCAAATATGATCTGAATTCTATCTGAAAAGTCATACATCATGGAGCATGGTAGCTTCAGATAACTGATAATAATAGTAAATAATAGCTTATAGTTATTGATATCAACTAACTTCCCAAACAAAACATTTTGTTGAACTGTTCTGATGCTATTCATCACATCAATAAAGGGTGGAATTTATTAGTAATGTCTACCTGATGGGAGTGATCACTGAAAAACAAATGCTTTATTTCTAAAACAAATGAATCCTTCTTGTTTTATTTGGATGCAACAATTGCTACATTTGAGTCAAATTATTAAGGTGCACTGTAATTGAGTTACTAAGAAGTGATCCTTGGTATTTAGGGTAGCTAATCCACTGACAGCTTTGCATTTCTGAAGTGAGGTTAAACTAATGCTTGGTTTCATGCCTTTCCAATAAAAAACATGAACAGCTTTATCCAGGAGAAGAAAACCACCCTAAGAAGTCTAAGACTGAAAATGACTCACAAAGAACTGTACAAAAACCTTGAGTATCCGTTTTCACTACTGCCATTCTGCCCTTCAGTGAGCGTGTGATCCATTCACTGAGTCTGCTGAATGATTTTGAAAGTAAATGATTCATTCAGATTGCAAACACACTGCATTCTTAAATATCATATTATTTATATTTAAATGGGATAAATGTTTTACTGCATAGCAGCTTGAATCTGTTAATTTGTGGATACTCTGATGTCAAACAATTTAGTGTATAACTGGGAATTATAGTGATTACAATCAGGTACTCATTGACACTCATTATACAGTAGTGGCAAAAGAGGTAAGTGGGTTCCTCGCAAAAGGAAAAACGCTGCCTACAAACAAAAATTTTGTGATGTCGGATACTGATCTGAAATTTGATAACCTGCTTTGATTGCAGATGGCAAAGGTTAAAAAATATGCATTCTTTGTTGACTATCTGTGTACAGACAGGAGGATTTGAATATGATTTATCATGTTTTATTGTCAAGGATTGTTGTTGACTTTGGATACCTAAACAGTTGAAAAATCTGTAAGAAAAACAATTGGTGAAACTAATTAATTATTGCACACAAAGTGGCCTTCATGATCACAGGTTAACGTAATAATCCACAATAATCCCACAGAAACTCGACAGAAAATCTAAGGAAAATAATCAGATTAATCACTCAGAGGAAGGCAAGTGTGCTAAAAAGGAAAGCAACCGTCTCCAATCCAAAACTAGACCATCAATGGAAATATGAATAATTTCTTTAAAAAAACATGTGCAAGTAAACCATTCACACTTTCCACACACATTTAAAACTCACATTTAACTGCAACATAAAGTCAGTTCTTGGATCAAGAATTCAATCAATAATAAATATTAATTCCATCCAAAGACACTAACATAAACAAAGCAATCACTGCGTTGATTTACCACAGCTGATTGGGCTTTTAATGAAATCAATACATATTTCACTGTGTGATAAACTTCAAACTGCTTCAAAATCATTCAAAGCGCTTTATAAATGAATTGACTTAAAAAAAAACCTGACAAGGAACTCATTCATTCTTTTAGTTATTACTCAGCTGCACAGTGTGGTGCTGAACTGAGTGTGTGCACTCTTTTTAACACACTGTGTGACCTTTTGTCATATTACAACACAAGGCATTTCAGCTCTAATGCTGGATTACACAATATAAAACTTCACCATATCACTCTATCTTCTTAAATAATGGTTTTAAGTGATATATCTTTGTTTATGTGATGTAACTTGGGTTGGTAGTTAGAATGAGAGTCGACTATTGTAACTGCATTTTGTTTATTACGTGCTTTGTTTGCAGATTACAGAGGCTGACTAATGACTGAATAGTTGTTGGTGAAACCCCTGGCAACAAGAGGAGGTAGCACTGGTAATCATGTGGAAAAAAGAGAGAGCCAAGGTACTTTTAGAAACAGTGTTTCAGCCCCATGGTCTTCATCAGAGTATAGAATATACCTCAGTCGAAGCGCACTGGGTGCACTTTTCACCTTACACTTGTCACTAGCCAACCAGAAGAAAAACTTTTTAACTGATTTCAGGAGTGCCATGGATCTCTCTTTTTTCCACATGATTACCAGAGGACCTTTTTCTTCTAAACAAAGAGCACCAGTCTGTAACATTACAAATGAAGAGGCATTCCAGCCTGCTATCTGCTTTCCAAGAGGCGGGAGTATCCCAGCGCTGAGCCAATGGCTGGAGGGTTGCTGGTATTACATCTATGCTGCCAAACAACACTGCAATAGTGACCTTCAGCAAGGCACTGGACCCCAAACTGCCACAGGGACGCTGCACTGTGGTCTGTCCTGCACTCGTTCTGAGGGAATGCATATGTGTATGCCATTGTGTGTGTGTGTGTGTGTGTGTGTGTGTGTGTGTGTGTCTTTTAGAAATTTCACTGAAACGAAAAGCCAATCTTGTGTTCTTTATCTCTAAAGATCATTTTCAGATATATGGGGTTCTTGTATTAAGCAGAGATCAGCAGTCATTTGTTTAAATTAACAAGAGAGATGGTAGGGAGATAGGGAGTGGCATTTCTTTCCCTAAATACAATACTTCACAATGGGTATATATGTCAGATTTCTTGTTAACAAAAAGGATGTCCCTTAATCCCTCTTCCTGACCAGTAAATGTTCAAAAATACTCCATAATGCAACATAATGTAACGGTAAAAAGAAGAAATATTCTAAGCCTAAAACATAAAGCTTAGGCGACTATCTTCAGTGCACACAGAGCTTATCCGCAGTTAATGAAGCACATTTGTTGAGTTTGCTGTTGGTCTTTCATTATGGATATTAACCAGCTTCTTCTGTCATTTTAGTATTATTTTCTCAGGGAGCTGAATTTTACATATTTTGTTACTTTGAATCCTCTGCCCTTGCAAGAGCATCATCTGTTTCTGGTAATGTACAAATTTGGCATGGTATGGGGGTAGCAGAGGTGTCAGGGTTGGGACTAGTTTTTCTCATCCTTTGTACTCTGTGAAAGGTGATACAGCCTGTCTCTTGTGTTTTTGGTTTTTCATGCTGTCTGTCATAAATTTCAAAGGGCTAGCTCTGGATTATGTGGGCTTTCCTCTGTGAAGAACCAGATTATCCCACATACTTCCAACAATGCAGATCCAGCTTTGTTCTCTCAACATTTTCTTCCTCAAAACCCCTCAGACAAACAAAATACCGTTTGTCTAAGGGTTGAGGATGGCAGAGGATGGTTGCAGAGAGATGTGATTCCATGAGCTATGATGTGTTGTAGTACAAATTGAAGTATATCTTCACACTGAATTCAAGATTCCAGTGCTATATTGCAACATTGTGGATATTTGTGTGCAACACTTAGAAAACGTCTTGGACATCGGCTCAAACTTATGTTATTGAGTATTACAAAATCCTGCTGCGGACAGCTACAGGTACAGTATGGACTAACTGTTGTATGTCTGCACTGCCACAATGCGGTCTGTTTCAGCTGGGGAGTTGGAGGTGGCAGGGACCTCTACACCACACAAAGCACCAACCAGCTGTTTGTATTAAGTAACCTCATCTCTGAAGGCCTAACACCGCACACAATTCCATTTTAAGACTATAGCACACAACTCCCAGGGGTGCTTACTAAACAAACATCACTTTATATCAAACTGTCCAAACTAAGCCAGCAGCCCAAATCCCTCGCACACTGCTCTGAATACTGAATTTTTATGTCCAAACCCGGAGAAACCCGCGAATCCCAGCTGGGACAAACTGGCTGTTACAAGGTGTCAGTGTGTATCATGACTGTTAGAATAAAGTTTAGGGGAGAAGAAACGCTAATGTAGCAGAATGCAGAGTGGCAGCTGCACCCCAGGTCCCTCTCTGCTGATTCAAGCCCTCTGTTTTACAAAAGCAAACTCAATCTGCCTCAGAATGTCATTATAGGGAAATCCATACGGTGAACGGGCGGACCAGCCAGATCTGAATCTTATTACTGTCCGGTAGTGGCAGGCAGGCTCTGCGGGATGGCTTGAGGGAGAGATAGAGAGAGAGAGAGAGAGAGAGAGAGAGAGAGAACGCAACAGAGAGTAAGTGTGTGTGTGTGTGTGTGTGTGTGTGTGTGAGCCATTGGTCTGTGGCCGGCTTGACAAGAGAGCAGTGGGGCAGCGCTGGCAGGTGAAGCCAAATGTGATATTCTGTGACTGCTCTCACTGAACGTGTCATCGCCAGACAGCCAGGCCATCTGAAAATAAAAGAGGCCATCTCTCTTTCACTTAACCCTCTCTCTCGTTCTCTCTCTCTCTCTCTCTCTCTCTCTCTCCTCCACCTCACTCCCACCCTCCACGTCCCGTCTCTTTCTTCAGCTGTCTCTCTCCCTCCAAATCCTCTGTCTCTCTCCCTTTCCAAATCTCTCTCCCTCCAACCCCTCTCTGTCCAAATCCTCCTCCTCCTCTCTCCTTCCAACTCTCTCTCTCTCTCTCCTTGTTTCATCCATCTCCTCTCTCCAAATCCTCTTCTCTCTCCCTCTCTCTCTCCACTTGCAACACCTCTCTCTGTCTCCTTCCAAGTCCTCTCTCTCTTTCTCTCTCTCTCTCCACTTGCAACTCCTCTCTCTGTCTCCTTCCAAGTCCTCTCTCTCTTTCTCTCTCTCTCTCTCTCATTTGCAACTCCTCTCTCTGTCTCCTTCCAAGTCCCCTCTCTCTCTCCCCATCCATCAGACTACTCTCTCTCTCTCCCCGACTGTCCTTCTCTCACCCTTCCTTCTTCCTTCGCAGGCAGACGGCAGGCTCTGCTGCTATCAGGGCGTGTCACTGTAATCACATGTGGCTTCACACAGTGAGGCGCGACAAAGAGCAGGGGAACTAAAGCAATCATCCAGTCAACGACACATTGCCTTTTGTGTCACATTAAAGGTGAGTGGGTCATCCGTCAGCTACAGTTCATCATGTAGTGCCAGCAGCTGGAGAGCAGTGTGTGGATGTGTGTGTGTGTGTGTGTGTGTGTGTGTGTGAGAGAGAGAGAAAGAGAGAGAGAGAGAGGGAGAGAGAGAGAGAGAGAGAGAGACCGTGCGTGTATGCATGTGCCAACAGCTCAAAAACATTAAGTGTGTTTGTGTGTGAGTGCACGCGTGTGTATGTATGATCATGAGGAGGGAGGTCCAAGTGGGTTCAAGTGTGTGTGCAGGCCAAAGTGTCCGTAACAGGATTAGCTCTCCTGGGTTTGTTGTGGAAGATTATGTATGTAATGATTCCAATCTCCCTGAGTAGAATTCAGCAGCACCTTCAGCGGCCTGAGAGTGGCAGATGGCAATCAGAGATGATTTTCTGGACGGGGGTTCCAGTGGGATTGGCACTGCCACACACACACACACACACACAAACTGTCTCACTATCCCTATGAGGACCTATCCTCGACTATATTTATTCCCTACCTGAACCATAGTAGTTTATAGTTTATAGTTTATAGTTTGTAGTTTCATTAGTTATTATAGTTTGGGTTTAGTTTTTAGAAATGTGTAGTTATTGTTGAGTTTTTATTTAGTTTCAGTTGGTTTTAGTGTTTTTTGTAGGGGTGGTATTTTTTACAGGTATAATTATAGAAGTTCAGAACACGTATTTTGTATGTCTGCAGCAGGTATTGTGTAATACAAACAATAAATCTTTTTTTTTTTAAATACTTACACAAGTTTTTCGATCCTTAACTAAATTAAAGTCAAGACCACTTGGTTTCATGCAGCACAAACAAAATGCACTATCAGACTCAACAGCAATCTGAATTCATTTATCTCAAAATTAACTAAATAATTTAAACTTACCCTGACCTAAACCTAACCCTAATTCTGATTTAAACCCTAAACCCAAATCAAAGCCTAAACTAAAATCATGAAGACGTGAGGACTGGGAAAATGACTTCATTTGGCAAAATGTCCTCACTCTATGATGTCCGAGAACACAGACAAACACACACACACTGCTACACTCACGACACTCACTGGCATATTAGTGATTGTCCCCAGTCGGCCCCTTCCTCCTCCACGTAAACACTTGCACACTATCACACTCTTCATCACAAAAATAAGCATGTGTATCTATCACCGAGCAGACAATTGTGAAAGTGACATGGAGAAGACAGTGTGCCAGCTGGCACACCACAAACAGTGACCCCTAATCAGCACCACGGACAGCAGGTGTACAGCCTAATAAGGCTTCAAACCATGACAATCTGATCTCTACATCAAACAAATTCCTCTCATATAGAGACCAATGATAACAGGTCAACCAGAAAATGCTACACATATAGCAGTACAACCAACTAACAGACGTTGCCTGCTGCTCATCATTCAATGACAATCACATAAATGAAGGAAAAACACATCTCATAGGACTATGAGATCTCCTATAGGGCTACAGGTGCAACAGACTCCAGTGGGCTATGAAACATTACTGCATCTGTTCACACATTGTCATTTATATTATCATCGTTAATCATATTTGGCCTAACACATTATTCTTTTTGGGCACTGATAAAGCGTGGTGATTATTTATCATCATTATATCGCACATGTCAGTCCCAAACCAAGGGGAAACTTGTGCTCACTCATCAAAAGTCAACTCCAAGTAACTCGTTTACAAGTCTCTTGTCTTGACTTTGTAGCCCTTAAAGCTAGCTACTTGGCTATCCCGCCTCAATGTAGCAGCAGCTGTGGAAAACTTGCCTCTCATAGGGAATTTAGCTGTTTCTTCCTCCTGCTCTTTTTTTTCTCCCTCTCTCCCTTCTGTGCACGACTTATGTGTTTTTTGCAATATGGTTAAGTAGCTAGCTAGTGATTACCAATGCAGCCTCTAACTTCATCTTGACCATAAAAAACTGAACTGGGTTTGATTTATTGTAGAGGCACAGATGATTGACCCATTGCTTTATTGGACTCATAAGGATATATTTTTTAGAAATTCTTTCAAAACAACAGACAATGTGCTTTTTTGTTTCTGGCATCAAGATAAGCACTTTAAATATGGGCCAACAATAATCAAGTAATATTGGTCAATACGTGACACATGGCCATCAAATAAAGCTGTAGGTGTTACACATATAGAAATGTGGTACATATAGTTTACAGCTGTTTACACTATATGGGAATGGAGGTGCACAGTATCTTAAATTTAATAACCACCATGGCAGACAGAGTGTTGGTCTATTTATTGGACAACGAGGCCCAGTATTTCTTTAGATAACGATGGGCCCCTTGACGCCCCGGGCTGATTGCCGTTATTTACAGGCCTGGCTACACTCCTCTTATAACCACCCTTGTACTTCGGAGAAATTTGTATACAATCCATGTGAAGTTTGATTCTCTCAGTCGATTTTGTAATGCTGAACAGCAACACATACAATAAGGTCTCTGGTGTGGAGCAGCGTATTGCACATACTGCTTTTCTTTGAATTATAAAGAAAAGTTGATGAATGAATGAATGAATGAATCTATCTATCTATCTATCTATCTATCTGACTGCCAATGCTCGAATCATACGTTCAGCTTCACTCAAGATCACAAATCATTCTTCAGGATCACAGCTAGTCCAAAAAAAACATCCTCAAAGTCATGATTCAGCATCTTTCTGAAGCATAGACTTCATGCTTCTGGGACTGTCACGCATTCTTACTGTCACACTCCTGTTACAATGCCATATACACTCATTTGCACCCAAAGGCATACACATGGACATACAGTATACCTTACTGTCTGACATCATCACACTTTTGACCCCATTTACAACTGGCATTAACTGCAATGTGTGTACCGGAGACACATTTTAATGTCAGGTGTAAATGTAATCCAGCTAAATCATATTAAGACACAATCCGGATATGAGATGCATGTTAATAACAAGTGTAACTAAAGGGGGTCTTTATTTTGAAGTGAAAGATGTGATTTTCCACTGCCTCTCTGTCACAAACATTTAGTCACAGAAGCAAACATGAACATGATCTTGGAGCACAAACACACCACACACAAAAGGCTCTTACATACCCGATACTTGGAGAGGTCGATCCTCAGCGAGTTATGCAGCTGGTCCAGTAGTTTGACAAACTTCTCCCTCTGTTAGGATGACAATTACATAATTCAGTTTAGAGAGTGTCATCTGACCCCACCCAAAGCCTTGAGTATAAAAATTTACGACACCGAGTGGTCTATAACGTTGCTACGCCTGCAGTAATTCATTTTTTACTTCCTGGAACAAAATTTAGTAGTTAAGCAATATTGTCAGAACTCTGCGTACTGCCTGGAAATATATTTGATGCCTGGCAACATTAGCTTATTAAACGTCCGATCAGAAAGCATTGGCAACTTTGGGGTTTTCACCGACTATAAAAACTACAGATCTCAATAATTCATGTCAAACACATACAGTATATTCACTTAAGGTGTTAGTGCCTGCAGATCTCAGGATTTCAGACTGCAAGACAGCAACAGGTGTAGCTGAAGTCTTACCCCAAAGTTGGAGGCAGCGAAGCGGTCCGAAGCGGAGGCGGTGGTTGTGGTGGTGGTGGTAGTGTGGGCGAAGTAGGCATTGATATTAGCAAGCAGGTTGCTCATCACTGCTGGCACACCGGGACACATGTACTTGGAGGACAGACAGGAGAAATGCCTGCAGAGGAACATAAACAGCTATTATCATACTTTGGCTCAAAGCACGAGGGGCAGTGTAGCCATTTTGGGGCCGCAGGCTAGTGTAGTGAGTAGGGGACACCACCCTTCAACCAGGGAGCCCCAGTTCAAGCCATGTGACAGCAAGCATCTGTCCTGCTAAAGAGGAGAGGGGTGGAGGGGTGTGTGTGTGTGTGAGAATTTCTCCTTCGGGGATCGATATGGAATCACACAAATACAGGTTACAGAAGAAGGTTTGTGACCAGAAGGTTGCCAATTTGAAACCCCATATCAGCTAGGAAATTGTAGGCAGGTCAACAGGCCCTTGAGTAAACCCTTATCCATCCCCCAACCACAGTAGTGTTGGAAAGCTCCCAGGTGTGAATGTGTGGAAACGTATCAATGTGAAGCAGGGCGGCGCTGAAAAGGAACATAAGGGCTCAGAAAACCTCCCCTGGATACATAAAATTTGAAGGAAAAACAGTGTACAAATAAAACCAGCTGTTCTTTTGCTCATTTGCAGCCACTAGAGATGTCCCCGACCTTGCACCTGTCCACCACTTAGCACTGCAGCGGCCACATTGTAAAACAGAACCGAGCAGACACACTGTAACACCACGCGTCTTCACTCTTCATTCTTTTCACCCTCTGTCTGCTGAGAGGAGAATACAATTTTAATGTTCCAAACAATTACTTTTGGGGGCAGAGTTACAGTGCAGCACTAGTTCAATGTTGTGTGCAGTGCATGTAATAAAAAGTGTGACTTCTATGACAGCTATATCTATGGCTATATGATGCCATAAATCAGAGCCTTGTAGCCTATAATATCAAAGATATAAGGCTGTAAAATATCAGATGGGGCAGGCAAGACTAATGGTAAAGCAGAGGTTCCGGTTGAGGCTAAGATACAGGGAAGATGCAATGATGTTCTGAGTGGTATAGCAGAGGGACATGTGCATTAGAGAGGACACAGAGACAAATTCATGTACATTTATTGCACTTGCCGATTAAATGATTTTCTGATGAGTTGAGTCCCATGTCAATCCCGATCTTACAATCTGGGTCTCAACACTATGTCAGTAAACAAAGAGAAGACAGAAACTAAAAGTTATCTTTCCATGGGAGGGCATCACTGTTGCAAAGCCAATGTCTCCTGGTGAAACAATTTTTGTATCTTTTGTTCCTGTCTTCCCTCTCCACCTCTCTGTCTCATCCTCTTGAACTTTCAACTACAGACAATGAGAGCTGTGCATGAATTGCCACTCAATATTTGCCACACATACACACACACACACACACACACACGCCATCTGCGACTGAACTACCCAGCAGTAATTAATTCTGGAAGCCTGAGAGGTTTGGTTCAAGCAGGGAACTCTGTCTGGGTGAAGAGCATATGTTCATTTTTAACACTTCATACCCCTGCTTCACAAACAGCATGGGAAAACTCATACATTACAACTCACTGGTACCTATAGCGCATTACAAGGGTGGCTGCCAACTCAATCCCCATTCATGTAGCTCCATATACTAGATGATGTTATTATGAAGACAGCGAATGTAAAGATTCTGTGTGTGTGTATGTGTATAATCTGTATGTGTAGTCTTATGCAGACAGTAATATAGGCAAGGGCTTCCTTATCAGCCTCTAGCAGTGACCCATTGTGACCAAACACCTGGATGGGTGGGATACTTTAAAGTTAAGATGCCTGCAGCTTAAAGTAGGCTGAGCTCTATAAATATAACATTTGTCTGGTTCCCACTCTGAAATATATGGATATTGGAATAATATATGGATAAACAGATTTCCCTAAACCCTGCTGAGTTTTGTATCCACACAAAACTACCTTAGACCTCATTCTCACTCATGATCATTTCAATATGAATATGATAAAATATGATAGAAAATGAATGAAATGGATATCTATAGCATTCACACCTTTAGTAAGATAGATAGATTGAAGCTTGTAGATAGATGATAGAAATTAATTTTAGGTTGTAATATATCACAGAGGATTGGGAAAAATCAGTGTAATCAACTTATGTCAACATCAGTTTTTCATAAATCATAATTTTTGCTTGGAGGTGACCACAAACCTATCAATGAATAAATAAATAAATATGTAAATTAATCAACAATGTCCAAGACCTTGCTATAAATGGCACCCTTTGTCTTCTGTTTTTGCCTTTGTTGTCTATACATTTCAGCAGCTTGGAGCCAGATGGGGTCATGATGGAGTTGGCGTACAGAGACTTTGTGAAGGGGAGTCATTGCTTCAGAGAAGCCAAAGGGGTAGAAATGGCACTGTGCTGTGTAGAGGAATGATTTATTACAGATTATAGACCTACTCCTCCTCCTGAGTACAGATGAAGTAAGCGCGGAAATGCACGTGCACACACATATGCACACACAAACACACAGACACACACACACACACACACACAAATATAAACACAAAAATGTTCTCATCGGGAGGCCTAATTAATTACTCTGCTTTCAGCCTCCAAATTACCCAGGAGCACATGGGGGAGGCGAGCAAAGAGAGTGATGATGGCCTCTGCAGAATTCCCATGGTGCTTTTAGAGCTGTATCTCCTGAGCTAATTTTCAAAGGGGAGACGTTTCACCCAGCACTAGCAAGCCTCTGTTGCTAATGCACACATGCACAGCAATGTATGTGCATGCTATGCACATACTCACACATCAATTTGTGTTGTCAGGGGAAACGAGAGATGGGAGAAACAAGGAAAAGATGATGAGAGACAGAGAGCGAGAGAGAAACAGAAGGGGGAGAGCAAGGAGTGAGAGAGCGAGATGAAGAAAAGGGAAAACGGGAGAGTGATAGGTTGGGGGGGGGGGGTTAGGTGAGGGGCACAAGAGGGAGAGCAGAGTCTTTGTAGCTGCCGTGTGATTTATACAGCCATCATGTCAGGAGTGATTGGGAGTCAAGGTTCTGTTGTGATGAAGAGGACTGGGAAGGCAGGGCCTTTCATAAATTCCTGGTGAAGCATAATAAGTGTTGCTATGAAAAACGGCAAGCTTAAACGAGGTGCAAGCCTGAAGCATTAACTCCACCTAGGCTAGCTGTAATATAGCCACTTACTGCTCCGCTTGTCTGCACTCAAATAACCCGGCAGGTGGTAACAATCCCTCACAAGTTGCAATACACTGTCACATAGCAACAACAGTCTGTCATATAGCAACGCCACGATGGCTACGCCACATCAACAGAACAATCGAATGTGGTACCAACACAGTGTTATACATGTGTTGCTGTCGTAGACGTCACACTCCTTACTGCATACAACAGTCTACTATTGCTGTACTGTTGTTTTGCTGGGAGAGGAATTGTCAGAAAAATTATAATTTTGTTCATTTTTCATGTGTGGATTATTAACTGGTGCATACAACCACCAATGGTTTTAAGATTGCCAGAACTACATTTGAATGTAGCTAAATTTTGCAATATATTCTTCCTTTCCATTGGAATGTGTCCACGTAGGCACAATTAGAATTTAAATTGTCTTTTCTTTTATTTTCAGTTTAATTAAATTCTAATTCAGTTCCATTGAAATGTGCTTGCACTGAGGCCAAGGTGGCATGATCTATCCATGCTATTTTAAAGCAGGAGGCGTAAGGAATGATCTGGAATCCAGTAATTTGAGAGACATGTGCCTGTGTCAACTAGGCTCTTTTTTATCTAGTGGAGCCAAACAGATGCTTAGCGGAAGCATTGGTCTCTTGTTGCTAAACAGGTTGAAAACGTTTTCACAGATTTCACACATTTGTACTTATTTAAAAAAAAAATATCTTCTATCACTTGGCACCAAAAGCAAGCAAACCACTCTCACCACTTCAACAGTCTGTCCTTTCCTCTCAAACCTTTTTTCCGCTGTACACCTTTGGAGGAAAAAAACGTCTACAGTATCCACTGGAGTTGTAGTGGAGGATGCAAATTAGATGCTTGATGGGGGACTTCTGCAGTGGCTACCATTGCATCAACACCCCACACCACAGTGCAACATGGCGGTGGATGAGTTTCACCACACAGGGTATACTTGTGTAAAGAAACTTTGGAGAATTCAATATCTACGTGTGTAAAGAAACTTTGGAGAATTCAATATCTAATGACTTTGTTTCATGTTTGAGCTGAAGTGTGTTTGTTCGTGTGTGTGAGACAGAGGGTCAGAGAGAGAGAGAGAGAGAGAGAGAGGGAGAGAGAGAGAGAAAGAGACTATTTATGTGTGTCCACGATCAATGTGGCCAAAGAAGGTTAAGAGTTTTTCCAGGAGACCAGCAATCAATCAATCAAACTTAGGAGCCCGAGAGTCCTCTGAGCTCCGATTCTGCTGAGGAGACATCTTTACTACTCCTCTCCTCCTTCTGCTCTCCTCCTCTCATCTCCTTCTCTCCTCCACTCTGCCGAATGAGACAATGACGGATGGGCGAGGTAAAGGGCCATAGATCAGGGTGGTACTAACGTCATAGCCTGATAGATGGACTCCACTCCGTATCTCATGGCGAACTCGTCCACTATCTCCTGGGACACGTCGTCAAAGTAGACCTTCCACGCCTCGTCCCCTTTCACCCCCGGGATCTTCACTGCCCCGCTGTTCTTCACCTCGGTCAGGTAGTGGAACAGGTTCTGTAAGAGGCACGAAAGATAAGAAGGAATAGGATAAGATGAGGGAACAGAATGTTTGAACAATGAGTCAGGAAAGTGACATCTCTTTGTAAAATGTAACCAGGAACTAAAAACCCTCATTAGCGCTAGAGACAACTTCAACCTTCTATTAGCAATGCTGTAACTGTAATTAGTTGAAAGTTTAGTTTGATTCAACAAATTATGTTTTCTTTATTAACTCTGTCTTTCGCGGTCTTAAGTCGATCAGAGTTTTGTCATCCTGAACCACATTGTGATGGTTACCTCATGCAGACAGGTGTACTGGCCGTGGGGTGGAGCCACCTTCTCCTCCCCCTTCATCTCCACGCTGATCTTGAGCCTGATGGCGCCGGATACGGCAGACTTGTCAGTCCTCTTATCTGCAACACACAACCAGGCTGATTTAGTCCTATGATGTGGACTGCCACAGCAGGAAATACTGACAGGTGCTGTGTGTTTTTGACAGTTTCCAAGTATTGCTATGTATAACATTTTAACATAAATAGTAATTTCCAAATTAATAAAAAAAAAAAAAAGTATACAATTACTGTACACAAACAAGACCATCGCCATGAAGATTGGCAGCCTCTACCGACCTCTCCACTGCTTTTTACATTGTGTGCTACTGGGTCAGATTTCATGTGAAATCTGCTGGATTGCTTTACGGCACAAAACAAAAAGCTGTTCTTACAGCTAAAGCTTTCAGAAATTTCTTATAATGGCACATGGTGGAACGAGTGAAAGGCGCACGGAAAAACATTTCGAACATGTTTATACTCTTCAGTAAAGCAAAAGAGAAACCCTCTTCAAAGCAAATGCACCGTGGAGCGAGGCCAAAGAGGAGGAGCAGGAGTAGAAACATCCTCTTTGTGACAGGAAGTAGTGGGTTTTATGGAAAATGTCTTAATTTAGAGAAACACTACCACTAATCATACTATAAAGCAAGTGTGTGTGTGTGTCCTTCGCATATCTTGAGAACCACTCGTCCGATGTACTTCACACTTGGCGGGTGTATTGCTGGGGACCCAAGGACATGCAATGTCGGATTGGACTCGCGACATGTTCTATATTAATAAACTTTGAATAAACAAGCGAACAGCGCTCTGTGCAGCAGCGGGGCTCAAAGCAAGCGACTGATAGACTACGCCTATTTTGAACGGGCACTGCACTAGTAATATCAATGGCCTGAGATAGAGGCTACTAATCATCTTGAACATGGTCTCATTTGATTACAGTAATTACACCAAGGTGTCACAATTAATTTGACAAAGATAAATTGATGTTTAAAATACTACATGTACTACCTTTAATAAGCAGTGAAAACTGTTGCACACCCCATCTAG
The DNA here is from genome assembly GCF_046629955.1 of Centroberyx affinis. Classification (NCBI taxonomy): domain Eukaryota; kingdom Metazoa; phylum Chordata; class Actinopteri; order Beryciformes; family Berycidae; genus Centroberyx; species Centroberyx affinis. The sequence continues at coordinate 82,602 of NW_027281903.1, read as the reverse complement.
TTTAAAAAAGAAATCAATTTAAACAGGGTTTGCGAGCAGGGATCAGAATCTTTGTAATTAACTTTTATTAAACCAGGCAGATGAATTCAGGAAACATTGATATTTAAAATGACAGCCTAGCAAAACTCACTAAAGCTCACTTCTACTACATTTGTCAAGATACTGTCAGATCTCATGACAATAGTCAGATTCCCTGTTAGGATATGACTGTCACTGTGACAGGTAACTGTTCAACCTCTATAACTCTCTCTCTCTCTCTGCTTCCCACAGAAAAGTAAAGCCCTTTGAGCTTCGGCATCCCTCTGCTCTCCAGTATAATGTGCTGTAGCCAGGGGGACTAGACACTACTCTGTGCATGCATAGACACACACACACACACACACCAGCACATGGTCTGAGAACTCATGACCCCAGTGTCCAAACCACAGATCCTAACCTCACAGACTTCAAATGGCCTCGCTCTGTGCTAACACACAATTCTACGTTTGCTGTTTCCATTGAGAGAAAAGCTCCACAACAGTCAGTTGGTCAAGAGATAGACAAGTGAAAAATAAAATGTGACAAAAAGATTGAGCCGGGCATTGGAAAAACGCAGAAGCCCAGATTGAAGAGGAGCTGAAGAGGCTTAGAGAAGAGAGGAGCTGGAGGGGTGGACACCCACATCCGCAAAGGCCTGTTTAAACATTCATTGTGAACGTTTAAAAAGGCACTGAGCAGCAGCAGTGGGCAGGGGTCACTATTACCGCAAATTGCTTCCTTTTAGCTGGAGAGGCAAACAAAGAGAGCATCCGCCAGTCATAATACTTCAACAGAAGTGGGAGCTCCCATTATGCTGCCATTCGACCTCATGCAGCATGGTGACAGTGAGGCGGCGATGTTCGAGAGAGGAAACAGTGAGAGACCCTGAGGTAAGAGCAAAGGGACCACATGTCCGTCTGGCTGCTCAGTATCCGGACAGTGATGATGGCCTCAAGTGGACCTCCTTCCTTCCATGTCAGTAATCATTTTATCAGAATAAGCATCAAAATGATTTTCAAATGAACAACATCTTATTTTGCAATGCAAGCAGTCCCTGAGATGAGAGATTAACATACCCAGGTTGTACCAAACATCCATCTCGCCGCTCAGCGTGCGGACCTCGATGATGGTCTGGCCCAGGAAATCGTCTGACTCGCGCTTGAAATGTTGCTTGACCCGAGATTTGATGTCGTCGTCCTCGTCCCACACGCGCACCTTGATGCGGTCAGTGGCGTTGTGACATTCACTGCAATTTGGAAGATGATTATGGAGGGTCAAAACAACAACAGCAACAGCAACGGCATATTTAGTGACAGCTCATCAGGTTGGGATATTCAGTGGAGCGTAATGACAGTCAAATGCACAATTCAAGCATGAATATGAGTTCAAACACTCACACTTCCTGATCCCTTCCTAAGCAACATATGGGGAACAATTCTTGCATGGAATCAAATGAGTGAGTGTGTGTATGTGTGTGAGGCGCATGGGTGTGTATATACGAGTGTGCGTGCGTAGCGTGCAGATCGTGGCTCTCTGCTTGACAGCAAGAATTCTCGTGAGACACTACATGTCCAAATTGACCTTTCCTCTCCATCTCCTACATCGTTACACTTTCCCAGTGGACTAATTCACACCAAAATCATCAGGAAATAGCTGTGTGCTGCAAGAATAACTGTAGTAACTGTATGTCCGTTCAAAACTACATGCTTTTTACTATAAAATCTTGTTTTTACAAAATAAAACACGTTACTATTATTGTCTCTCTATTCTTTATCCCTCCCTGCATCAGTGCAGCTGACAGAAGTTTCACAGTAATGACTGCTAAATTGAACAGAGGTGGCCAAAGCACTTAGCTTTAGATGGGGTCAAAAAGTTCGGCTCTGGAATTAAAACCGACAGATTACATTTTGTTCTAATGACATCTTGGGTGCGACAGCCAGACAAACAGTATCTGCAGTATTATTTTAACTAATCCCCTTCTAAGTGCAGGCTGCTGCTGCACTAGTCAGGGGCTTTGCTCTCTGCCGAGCACACAGTAATGTATCGCTCTATTAATCTACATCCCTGTAGTAGAGGAAGAGAGTTTTATTACAGCCACCACTGGAGTCTCATTACAGGTGTGGAGCCTAGCCCTTAACCGCCATCGGACACACACACACACACACACACACACACACACACACACACACACACAGAATCTCAGAAACACAGAAATGCCTTGCCATAAGTTCTTCGCCATTAAAATCATTCACATATTCAATTATTCAAAGACCCACATTTTGTTTGAGAATGCACACACACACAAAAGGACATAAAACTGGAGGCCGATAGGGCCATTCACATTTGAAAATAATGGTTTCATACAGAAATACTAGCTAGGGGTCTGGAAAGAATGTTCTGGAAGAATGGCACTGCAGAACATCCGTGCATGCATGAATCAAAAAACGCCATTAGCTGCTCTCTCAGTTGTCTAAATCAACATGACAAACCCTCCCTGAACCTTCTGGAGTCGCTCCCTAATGCCACATCCACAGACACAGAATTACAGATTAAAAAAATACAAAAACAAAACAAAACGCCTTGACTAATGCCCAATGGGTTGGGGCCTGGGTCAAATAATATGTCCAAACCATTCTCAGGGGGCCAGACAGAGATTTTGTATACGTCAAAAATGAATTGAGCCAATGTATTCACTATGAAGCTGATACACTGACGACTGAGGGAGAGAATGGAGGGCTGTCCGTCTTTTTTATGCAGCGTTATCTCTATTTTTCTGTACATTTGAAACGATTTTATCTTTTTTGAACCGCAGTATAAGTAATTATTCGCTAAATGTTCACTAGCCTATCAGAGATTGCAAAGGTGGAACTCACCTTTTCTCTCGATTTTCAAAATAGAAGAGCAACTAATTTCACTCGTAGACAGCTGTAAGTTGTATGACAGCAGACCACCAATTTACAAGGACAGAAACAGAACTAGTATGGCCTGGGATAATATTAATGCAGAGACTGGTCTTCCAGGTTGGTTGTAAAGAAACACAATGTTCAAATTGTGAATTCTGTTACTGATGCTTTAGTTGGCTAGCAAGTGTAGCTATACGAGAATGGCTATAGCAAGGAGCTTGTGCTGGTCAATTGCCTTTATTCAAAAACACCACGCCTCCGTTTCACATTCCAATCAGACAAAGAAAAGAGAGTGACAAATCCATATACATTTCTGTCTGGCCGCCCCCTTAGTGTTTGTTTTATCAGATGGGAGGAATATCCCACACATATTTTTCTGACATTATCTGAACTGGCTCCATCCATCTGGTACCCCAAGAAGAATAAAAGAAATGCTAAGAAATATTGCAAATATTATTGTGCACCCAGGTCTGGGTTGAGGCTGCAGAGCTCTTAAGTATTTACCAATCTCTTAAGATTCTCTTGGGATTCTCTTGAACGGGCGATTCTTAATCTCAATGGGATTATGTGGTTGGATAAAGGTCAAATAAGCAGATAGTACTCACAAGTAGAACTTCTCATCCCAGACTGGGTTGAGGTTGCCGAAGATGGTCTTCGTCCTGCGTTTGGTCTTGCCCACCTGGACGGTGACATAGGGGTCACTGGAGCCGGTTTTATCTTTAGCCTGTAACCCCTGGGCACACATAACTGGGATGGGTTGGGGTAGAGTGGGGGGTTGGAGGAGAGAGTATGGTGGAGGGGTTGGTGGTGAAGGAGAGGGGAAAATGCATTAAAGTACAGTCAGCAAATTAACCATCTAAAGTTTGGTGTATATTCACAAATTTCTTGAAGATTTTCACTTGGAAGATGGAAATTGAATTTTCTAGAACTTTCTTAATTCACTGTAACTTAGAGCTCTATTTTTGTAAATCAATGGCACAGGGCGCAAAGCAACTGTGGCCAGAGGGATGTGGCGCAACCAGTGGTGTGGTGTGGTGGTGGTGGTGGCTATCAAAGTCCCTCCTATATGGGAAGCCACCACGTTCCGCACTTCGTAACACAGACAGAGCGCACAGGGTGAATCTATCTAACTATAAAGCAAGGAATCTCTGTCTGTCTGTCTGTCTGTCTGTGAGTGAGTGTGTGTGTCCTTCGCATATCTCGAGAACCGTTCGTCCGATCTACTTGACACTTGGCAGGTGTATTGCTGGGGACCCAAGGACGTGCAGTGTCGGATTTGGTGCAATTTGGACACGCGACACGTTCAATATTAATAAACTTTGAATAAACAAGCGAACAGGGGTCTGTGCAGCAGCGGGGCGAACGGGCACTGCGCTAGTTTTATGAATGGAAGTGTGAATGGAGGAGATGCCTTCCCCTGCAAAACTTATTTTATTGCAGTTATACTCTACCCGGTATTTGCGAAACAAAATCACTGAAGTGAAAGTTCTGTCACAAAACTATATTGTTACGTATCCTTGCACATTTTTAAGTGGGTATACGGAAATCCTGGAGCTTTCTTAGTGGGTATACAGCGTATACCTGCGTATCACGTAGACTACACCACTGGCCGCAACTGTGGCGCAGTTGGGAACCGGGTTGGATTAGGACGAATACATCAGCATGGTAGTGGCTGGCGCCAGAGCGGTTCTGCCACGAAAGCGTCTCCCAAGAGGAAACTGTTCATGCGCAAAAAGCTTGGTGAAACCAATAAAAATAGCACATAACACGACTACATCTTGCGTTTTTGACATGGTCTGAGCAGGCAGGCAATGCGTGCAAGTGAAAATCCCCACAACCCTTGACACCAAAATTGCACTGCGCCACTTGATTGTTACTGACACACCCCAATCGCGCCTCTACTCCCACTTCGATGCAGTCAAGTTCACGGGAAGTCACCAAAATGCCAAACAGGCGCAGGCGAGAAAAAAACCTGTGTGCGGCCTACAAAAATGCCCCGCCATCCGCCATGCGGCATCACAAAATAGAGCCCATAATGTCTTACTAAAGTTCAAAGCTGAGGCAACAACACTACAGACAGGCAGGCAGCTCTTTAGCTCTTCAGCTCACTGACAGAAGTATTTTTTCATATTTTTTTGTATGCATCTAATTCTAAAGCATGATTTACCTTGTTAAACTTGAACATTACATTACTTATACTGAGCTGATCAAATATGAAATATAAAAAAAACACAAACTTGTGATTTGTAGAAATTTAGATTAGTAGAAATTTCACTCTACTAGCCCAGCAGGCTAGTGCCCCATCCTTCAGTTCCACCCCCGTGTGTGCTGTGTCTGCCCACTACTACAACTCGCTATCGCTATCAGCATCAGAGCCGATACCAGTATAGAATTTATAGCCTGGAATATATAAACTGCCGCAAGATCCAATACCGTAGGTTGTGCGCACTCCTGTGCAGGCTGGAGCCTGGGGCACATGTGTTTTAACTGTAAAATACCAAAATGTCAGAACCAAAACTCAATATCAGCAAGTAAGTAAATTACTTGTACTGAAAAAAATTGTATTGTGCACCCCTAACTACAACATTCCCACGTTCTCTCAAGACTTGGCTTCAGCGACACTTCCTCCTCTTCACATACTTTCAGCTTTTGTATAAAAACAAAAGTGAAAAAAATTCTTCAGTCTGATACATCAAAACGTAAAGCCAGTGATGGGGCAACAGTGCACAGTAGCAGCAGCGAAACAAATAGCTATTATATAAGAGTTTCAGTGACATGCTGCATCTGCATCTGCATTTACATGGTCTGCAGGGTCATGATAAACCTCAAGTGTTTCTGTCCAATATAAATATGTTTATTAGACATAGTGATGCAAACAGACTTGGCAGCAAGGTGAAATATACAATGTACACACACTGAGGCAGGCAATCTCAGACGTGCGCACACACACACACACACACACACACACACACACACACACACACACACACACACAGACTCTCCAAGTGGAGGAAGGTAAAGGAGAAGAGAGACAGTAGTATTTCACAGGACCATAAAAGGGAAAAAGGACACTGGGGCATTAAATATGCATAAGTGACAGTCTAAATAATTCAGGGTACATATATATCCCTCCTCCAAACGCTGACAGGAATTGGTGGGCAGGGTATGGAGGGTATCGACAAATTAGGAGCTATGGCCTGCTTGCCCCAGGCGGATGAAAAATCAAATGCCTCCCATACAGGGAAAGGAGGGATGTAAGAGAGACATGCAAGGGTGGAGAGAGACAGTTGGCGGGAGTTGGTATTTAGTTGGTATTATATTCTTGTTGATTTTATTTATTTATAGTTGTTTTATTCTTATATATCCTTATGTTATTTCAAGTTAGTCATTTTTATCATTATAAAGTGGAAAAAGTGAAAGATTTCCACAGGTTAGAAGAGTACAGAGGAGCAGAGATGGGGCAGGCGTGCCCAGAGGCGTAAACAGATGATAAACTTATGATGTAAGGAAAGCTAACTGAATAGAGGAGATCTAGTTCACTCGGTATAATTTTGCCCGACAACCCTGTAAATGATTAACACTCTCCTCAAAGATCACCAGCGGGGTTCCCTTGAGCAAGGCACCTGCATGTTTGATAAGCTTCCATTAATTCCCCAGTATCCGAGGGTCATGCGATGGGGTCACTGGCGCATTATATTGGCAGGTAATGGACTCGGTGATTGGCGGATATATCAGAATTAGCTGATTATGGTACTTCTGAGGCTCATATCTCACAGTCACCGAGAAATATTTAATGCCATGGCTCAGAAAATGCGCATTCAGCTGATATAGAATATCTCATGGTCACTGTGAGAGTGCTACAGGATCAATGCCAGTTGGTGTTTATCAAATGAATAATAAATAAATAATGACTCAATAAATACATTCTAAAATGGGAAGTTCGATAAGCCCCTGCGAGATAGATTAAGGCAGCCCTGGGTTTTTCTCGCCTCTCTCTCTCTCTTTCTCTCATCTCGTTCATTTATTCCTCTCTCTCTCCTCCTTCTCCCCCTTTCTCTTCCTCTCTTTCTCTCTCTCCCTCTCTCTTTCTTTCCCTCTTGTGTACTGACACTGGCAGAAATGCAAGCTGGGCAATAAGTCAGAGCAGAGCCGGGCTTGGCACTGTTACCATGGAAATGGATTGGAGCGAGGAGCGTCGACGCCCCAAAAACAAGGGGCCATGCCAGCTGAGGGCAAGCAGTCGGCAGCCCGAAGCATGGGAGGCTGAGGTTACATAGCTAACCTCCTGGCCTGCTTTCAGTGGCCAGTGGTGAAATGGAATAAATTCTCTGTACATGCTCAGGGAAAATGTATATATGCAGCGATTACGTGGGAGTACGTACTTTATGTAAAATGAAGTAAAAGTGAAAGTGAAATACCAGAGGGGCCTGGTCAAACTATTGATGCTTGGGACTCCACATTACGTCCCAGGGATGAAGTCCCAGGGATGAAGTCCCAGGGATGTGGCCTTTTAAGTCAATGGTTTTCTATCATATGTTAATGATACTGATGTTAAGATAGGATAAAAGTAAGATGAAACTTTAATGATCCCTGTGGGGAAAAATATATATATATATATATATATACACACATTATATATACATCATATATATATATATATATATATATATATACTGTATATATGTTTAGTATTAAACAAGAGAAAAAATATAAAAATATCAACATACAGTATATGCAATAAAGAACAAATGAGAGGAATATGACAATATGAAGAGCCAATATATGAATATTACAGCCTATATACAGGTACATGTATGTGCTTGTATACAAATTAAAGGGTCTAAAGAGGGCCAAGCTAGTGATGGGTCAATTCATGAATAAATTGTTCATTTGAACGATGCTTTAAAGTGAATGAGTCAAATTGGTTCGCCAACTGAACTGAATCAAAATTTAAAAATGGTTCAGTGTCTCCGTAACAGTTCTCAGTGAGCCAACATGCTTGTGGACACAAAATGAGCATTCAGGACAAATACACAATTCTGTATTTTGGTCAGTGAGCATTTAACATGTTTCCAGAGACAACTGAATGGACACAATGGCAAGTAAGCAAATGCAGCTGAATCTGACAGACCCTATTTGGCCAAGGTGTTGAGTTTATGAAATGGGTTCCGGTTCATCAAATGAACCGGTCCTGACTCTATTCACTACAGTCGGACAGCCTGAAAGAATTGAGTTAGTTAAAGGAATCAGTCTTCCCACCACTAGGTCTTACATATGGACAGAAACTGACTAGGCATTGTAGAAGTTATTGAAGATGTTAAAGTTGTTGTTGGTGCTAAGGAGACTAATGAGGTGGAACTGTAGACTAGACTATTTGATCAGTGTAAGGGATTGGCATGTTTTGCCCTCTTGTGGTGTCATGGGCCATAAAAATACACAACCCTTATTTAACAAGACAAGTTGATGAAGTGCACACTCTTATTGACTATGACCTGGGGTGAGTAGTTGTAAGTCTTGTACTGTTTACCACTGAGCAGCTCTGCCAGAGCAGTAGGGAGTTCGGTGCCTTACTCAAGAGTACATTGATGATAGCTGTGGAGGAAAGGGAGACTGCACTCATTCACTTCCCCCACACAGATGTAAGGTTCCCACTCGATAACCACTGCAACAGACCCACATTTGATGCTTTCCTCCAGTATTCGAGCAAGGCTTCTACGTAAGCACTCAGCCTAGATTATTGCGTAAGGGAGAGTTACATCACATCCCTTGTATTGGCAATCATGCATAAACTGTAGCATCCCTTGCCATTACTGTGAATCATTGTTTACATAAGACATATCAGTAGCTTTGAGGGTTTCAACAGACTGGTTACCTGATATGGTTTCCTTTGTTTTAATGTATTTTAGTATAGTAAAATCGTTGTTGGTGCGGGAGGTTTACGGTTAGAGGGTAACAGTGAAGCTCTAGAGGTGAAGTGTGAATGAATAATAATTAAGGTTGGTTGTTTGAGATGATTCTGACTGGAAATGGGACTTGTGGGCAATTCAATAACATGTTAGTAAAGGGATGGTAAGAGGTAAGAAAAGGAAAAACAATGTTTTCCATTAATTTTCAATTTAAGACTCCACAAAGAGAAAATGTTTGTTCTATGTACCTAAGCAGACCAAGGAGATACTATTGGCCAAAAAGGTGCAAAAGTTATGCCTAATAGAAATATGGGCTCAAAACAACCCCAAATCATTCTTTTTCGGAACATATTGCAAAGTGTTGTACTGTCAAACTGCACTCAGGAGCATGACATTTTGATTGACATCTCTGAGAGAGCTTGAGGTGCTGCTCATTTCCAAGGCACTGTGTACACTGTAGAAGGTTCTGTGAGCAAAACTTTACAACAGATTAGCATGCCAGTGAGCTCAAAAAAGGCATAACGATCACACTCATTTTGAACAAGTATACAGATACAATTTCTTAGACAATAATCATATGTCATCATTGTCACTTTGTGTTTATTACCACCTTCTCAAATACTGTGTGATTAGTTGCTGCTGTTACGTATTTGGCAAGTATTGTCGCAACCTGATGAGCTCTCCCACTGCTCAACTCCTGTAATTGTTGCCCATATTTCCTTTTTATCAGCACCACGTCATAGACTGAGATCTGATTTCAATCTGTCATTAACAAGGGAAATGCTTTAGACCAGTCTAAGAATTAAACTTTAGTTCTCAAATGTGGGTCCTAAATTGAAAAAGTCTAGATTATGACTAGATTGTAAATCACCGTCTACATGAGACTTATGTTGCAGTAAACCTCATGGCATTAACAAATTGCTTCTTCCCAAACTTCTATTTCATCAAATTAAACCTGCATTGGTCTGTTTGGTTTTGGGTCAGAGGTTAACAATCAAGGTTTGGAGGTTAATCAAAATAAATAATAATTACGGTCTGAGTGTTTGTCATTTGAGATCAGCCTGACTTGTAATGACAATCTTGTTGATTTGGGGTTAGAGGATTGAGTTAGGGGTTATAGGTCAGGGTCTAGAGGTCAAGGGTCAGATGCTGCAGTATCAGGGTGTGTCTGAAAGCTCATGCTTCCTACTAGTTGCAAGGCATTTTGCAATATTAAATTTTGATGTTTAAAGTAAAATCTAAAGTAAAATGAACCAACTTTTTTGCATAACGCATGATATGTTTAGTGGATTGTATGGAGAATGAGTCACAAAGTCACTATGATGAGGCTGACCTGTGATGGTGATTTTGGCGGACCACTTGGAGGTCCCTTCCAGCACAGCCTGCTTGGCTGTCTTCAGATGGCTGGAGAAATCCTCTTTGGAGATTTGGAACATCTCTTGGATCACCTCAAACACCTCGGGACGGTTCTTCTCCCTGATCTTCATGCGCTCCTTCATAGCCATGATGATGTTCTGAGTCTTGTCCTCAGCACCATGCTTGGAGCTCTTCTCCACTGCTCCTGAAACACGAAAGTAATAAAAACTGGTGAAGCATCCCAAAACAAGGGCAACAAGTCTACTGTAAAACAGTACTGTGTTTCTACTTCTAGATACAAACTATACATACACATATACAGAGAACCAGGGTGTTACAGCATCCTAAAATAGAGCAACTCCCCAGAGCTAATGTGTGTGGCTGTGACTCTGACTGTGTGAGCATATGTGGAGGAGGGGGAATCGCACATTCATGCATTTAGTGCGTGCGTGTGTGTGTGTGTGTGTGTGAGAGAGAGAGTGTGTTTTTGTTTATATGAATCTGCATGTGTGAATAAGGCAAAACACGGACATGTGCCAGTTATTTCCGCTTCCTCTGTATCTAATCACGTTATCATCCTGTATCTCAAGTGAGGTTACGAGTGCAGATTGAAATGCGATTAAAAATTAATCACCATTTGAATAAAAACAGTGAGTTTTACAACAGCCAGGGTGTAGCTAATCCAGTTAGAGTGTGTGAGGATTGCCGTGAGGATCATCCTGAAGCTTGCATGTCACATTGTTCCTGTTAGTCAACACTGCAACAGTGGGGGTGTGCCTGATTGAAAAAGCTGATTTGAGATTGTGATGGGTGCAAGTGATTGAACATGCAGTGTAAATGCGCCATGTCACTTGCAGCTATGAGTGGAAGGGGACAGTAACCGTAACAGTACATTCACATGTTTTGTATTGTAGTTTTTATAGCACTGGTTTTCATAGATACACATTGAGATGTAGGATAAAAAGTAGAGAAGAAGTAATGCACAAGCATGGTATACACTTGCAGATTCCCAGACAAACTATGTATTTTTAGACAAAACAAAATTTAAATGTTTATTTTCATTTTTTTGCTGTAAGACCATAATCATGTTGTAATGCTAAAAGCATGAAGAGAGAGTGGTAGCTTTGCTTATCAGTTAGCTGTTGCAGGAACCCAGATGGCCTATATTTGTTGTTTTCAACGAAACAAATCTTGATAAATGAAACAAAGCTTTCAATACTGTCATCATTCATGACTGGCATTACAATGTACTGTTTTGAGTACATGTTTTTAGCTATTGTTAAAAGTAGAAAAGGAAGAAAAATCTAGCTTCAGCATGTAAGGAAAGGATCAATGCACTTCACTTTAGTTGCATTTTAAAAATGCTTGGTATATGGGTTGCTGAACATCACTCCCCAGACCCCTCCCATGACACAACCCTGACGCGAGCAATGCTCCTCTCTATTTTATGTTGGCTCCGCTTGCAGTCCATCTGGACAGAGGTGTCAGCACTCATTTCTGTGTGTGTGTGTGTGTGTGTGTGTCCCCGCATAAATACCTGTGTACTGTACTACATTTGTGCCTGTGTCTGTGTGTGTGTGTGTGAGCACATGCCTTTGACTTCCAAAATCACTGTGTGAACTGCACATCAAAGCATTATGGCAAGCAAACTAATAGGCATCAAACTGAGCCACAGGCTGTTGGTGTGTTGATGTGAAAATAAATCTGCATCCTTACTTTGTAGACAGTCTGCATTGAGCAGGTCCTGGCACTTCTCATGGCATTTGACACCGCACTCGGAGCAGCGCATGCCCTGGCGGGCGATGCCCCACAGCAGCCCCTCACACTCATGGCAGTAGGTGGGCGCCGTGGCCGTCCACACCTCAAAGTTATGGGGGGTTGTGGATGAAATCGGGTAGATCAAGGCCTGGAGAGTCTTCTTAAAGACATGTAGTTTCTGAAAAAAAGAGAGACACACAGAGAGCGTGTAAGAAACAAGAGGGAACAAAGAGAATGAAAAAGGGAGGAGAAAAATGACAGTAAATACAATCAAGGTAAAGGAAGGATTGATGCCGGTTGACCTATCCCTCATGGGACTGTGAGCTGTGGAAAATCAGATTTGATAACCACTGGATGAGTTCAAAAACAAGTTTGCACTTGAATTGCTTTTCAGGGAAGTTCAATAGGTCTAGAAATTGGGACTGAAAAAAAATATTTTGCACCTGCTGAGGGACCTGAGGCCTGACTGTCTCACGAAGCAAGTTCAACAAAGTCAGGGTATCTTTGCCTTAGCCGGCTTCACTAAACCTAACATTGGCAATCCTGGATAACCGGTCTCACGTAGCTGGTTATCAACTGCCTCTGTCAACCCAGGATTTACCTATCCAGCTATGAGTGCGTTCACATGAAAGAGGCGGGGTTTGTAACAAATAGCCAATCATATGCAACATGGACAGATCTAGATCAGACAATTCGGATAAGATAAGATGAAACTATTGATCCCCGTGGGGAAATTAGATTGTTGCACAGCAAAAGTAATATGATTCAGCGGGGAAAAGGACATAGAATATAATTTTCAACACATGGGCATCGGAAAGAAATGGATAGCTACTAACATTGAGTTCTTCTCTCAAGAAGAACAAATTCTTATAATGAATAACTGTCAGCATTACAAAACATAACCGCGAAAAGTAAAAGTTGTTTCTGCTTCCAAGGCTAGAGAAGATTACTGGAGGAACTGCCCCGTCATTACAGCACTTCTTACTGTCTGTTAATTCAAAAATAGCCTAACAGTTTTCAGTTTTTTATTGTGATTTCCATTTGTATATTTGTCCATATGGGGATCTTGTAGGAATGGTGACTCCCTGTTTCCAGAGAGCTGATTGGTCAGAAGGCGGGCCTTTCATACGTTTTGATCCGATACCCTGAACTTAACCTGCTCCGGAGCAGGTTAGCCGTACAGCATAAGTTACCATGGTGATCTACCCCGGTTAAAAGTGAACCACCTTGGTGAGACCGAAAAGCCAGGGTTAAATCCAAAGTTAGCTCGCTAACCCACTAATCTCGCTTCGTGATACGGGCCTCAGGAAAGCCAGATATCATAACACAAACTTTTAGTCAAGTACAGCACAGCCTCAGTGGGCCTAATTCAAATTGATCTGCAATCTTAGCTGGATGATATTTACATTTCATGTGCTGCATCTACAGCGGTGGCAATTTTATAAATCCCCCAACCTGCATCATTCATCAGTATTGCAGCATTTTCTTTTCTTAGAGAAGGGGGTCTAACAGGTTTAACTTGTATGATGCCTTGCTGATGGGTTTGTGATAACCTGATCATCAATGGAGAGGTCAGCTGTATGAGTGAGTCTTGCCTCACATTAAACTTAGATTAACAGCATTCCTAGCCCGCAGGCTTTGTTCACACGGTTTACTGTCAAACGCCTCTCCAAACCGAATACTCTGCTCTAGTAGAGGCCTGTCTAGACTGTTTGCTTACTGTAAGAGAAGCCTCGTCAAAGTGAATGCTTTACTGAACCGCTTCTGCTGTCTACAAGGACTGGATAACGGGCAGGATTTGCCAATTCTTGATGGGAGAATCAATGGATGCAGTAAATAAGGCTTTTACAGTGAGCATTGTCCAGATGGAGAGAGAGAGCGCACGAGAGAGATGTACGGTGGTCAAATAAATCTTGGGGAGGTACTTATTCTCTATTTCTATTGAGCTCCATTCTTCACCCCTTCTCCTCCACCCCTCCCTCTCTTCTCACCGAAAGCCCCCAGTGTGCTGACAATGTATAACATCTGAACAGTACCACTGTACTTCAGCAAAGACTACCACACTGCACACTTGGACACACACACAGACACAAATACACACACACACACACACACACACACACACACACACAGGCACGCGCGCAAACACTCGCACAGATGATTAAATGACACCAGATGACAAGACAACAGGGCAATCTGACATCATGGGGCTTTGCGTCGCTGTTGCTCTGAGCCGCCACAGCATGCGTCCCAAACCCTGGAGGACCTTTAATGAAACATTGAGAGAGAGACAGAGAGAAAATGACTTCCTTTTTAATCTGAGGAAGATGAGATGAACCAGATGTCTGAGAGTTATCCACAGATTTCACACGATCTAGACCACGGCCACACCAGGAAACCTTCTCCTCACCAGATTTAATAATGCTGAACCCTCTTATACTGACACAGCCTGCAGGAGATGAGTAAGCTGAAGTTTCCACTAGCAGAGAGGCGCTAAAAATCCCTGGTTTCTCAATCTTTCTCCCTGAGCTGACTGACACCAGTTAATGTTAAATTCATGAATGTTGTTTACAGGGCATCAACACATCTCGCTTGGCTTAATTTCATAAAAATCCATTCAGTATTATTTACGTGAACACTGAAATACACTACCTGGCAGGCTTTTAGCCTAGCCACGCAAGTTGGAATGTTCCATCTCCTGCAAAAGGAACAAGCTACAGTAGCTAGCTAGCTGGCTAGCTACAGCTTCACAGGTTACTTCACAGGCTACTCTGAAAACATGTTGTGAGCCTGAACTTATACTTGAGCAAAGTCTCAAATTGCATCTAAAGAGGTGAATACCTACCCATGTGCGACAGTGTCTACTCTCTACTCAGGCGGATCACCCCACTATCAACAGTTGGTATATGCTACGTTGTAGTTCTCCATCGTTGCAAACAAAGTCTTTTCTGTAAGTGTCTATGCCTAAAATGACAGAAACATGCAAATTGTTTAAAAGCTTTTACTACCTAGTGTGCCGAGAGGAGAATCTCAACAGCATTTGTTGCTTTGTTTAGTTACAGAAGACATACTAGGCTACTTTACGGTCAATGGAAGATCGCATTAGCCACTTAGCCACTAGTCACCCCAATCTACACTTCTGCTGCAGCTCCCTTTAAGATCTGATGGTTAGTTACCCTTCAGAGTGGTCGTTAGAACAGACAAATTTACCAGCTGTAGCTAAAATTTACCTAATTTTAGCTTTTGGCTGATGTTACAATTTCCCACCCTGGATGTTTTGATATGCTTCCCATGGAGCAACTTGCACTGTACACCTCATTTTCCATTCCTAGAAATATCAGATTTATAATTTAACTTCAACTGCGAAAGCTGTTAACTAGTTTTTGTATCATATGCCATCCACTATTGTATGCTGCTCACTTGTGTATTGGCCTTGTAAACTGAATGTAGTCCCGGTACAACAAATGGCATTCTATTTTCTATGTCTCTGCCAGTCTTTTTCTGCCTCTCTCTGTTTCTCTCCCTCTCTCTCTCTCCGTCGCTCTCTCTCTCCTGACACGGCATGTCACACTGAGCGGCAGGCGTGGGAAGTGTGCTCCATGTGTGAGTCTCATGTGTTACACTGTGAGGTAACCCTGGTGATGCTGTGCACAGACACTGGCAGAATTGATCGGCAGCCACGGCCTCCTCCTGAGCACGGCGTGACAGAAAACAATCTAATCTCTCCGCTCCTCCTTTCACTCCTCCTCTCCAATTTCACCACCCGTTCTTCTTGTCAACCGCTTCACTGCAGTCGTCATCCTCCTCATCCAACTCCAACCTTCTCTACCTGTAATCTCTGGCTTTACCTACTGTACACCTTCAGCCCTAACAAGGAATCTATATGGATTC
The DNA here is from genome assembly GCF_046629955.1 of Centroberyx affinis. Lineage (NCBI taxonomy): Eukaryota > Metazoa > Chordata > Actinopteri > Beryciformes > Berycidae > Centroberyx > Centroberyx affinis. The sequence continues at coordinate 66,770 of NW_027281903.1, read as the reverse complement.
CTTGAATCACACTTCACCCAGACTTATGTAATTGCAAATACATTTTATGGTTTGCTTATTTGCTTTCTTTGGTGCCAAATTGGGTGAGATTTGCCCCACTGGACAATATGATGAGTGCCAGAAACACGTATTTTAAAGTCAATCTAGTATATTTTTCTGAATGGCAATTTATATGAAACTATCTGAAATTACCCGAGGCAGTAATCAAAGGGAATCACAGCCAAGTATTTGAAAGTCACTGTGGAGTTGTATACTTTTGTGATTGACAACTTGTCTGATGCTATTTGAATTGCCCTGAAGCAGTAAACCCCATGTATCTGAAGATCTATTTGCAGATACCATTTGACCCATGTCTGGCTGTCCCTTTCTCCCTCCTTTGTCCAGGCAATAAAACTGAGTCTCTCCCTTGTCTCCCTCTGTCTCAGCAGGTAAACAGTTTATGTTGACAGTCACGGTTAAAAGGTTCTGGTGTTCAGATCACGTGCAGTTCAGCACATCTAGTGGACACGCAGGCCGTCAGCCAGCCCACACGTACCGTTTTGTTTTGCTCTAAAAAGCAGAGGAACATGGAGACAAGCGAGAAACAGAAATGCGTTCAACAGGGTTGTTGTTGATTATTCATTCTGAAATACTTAATGAAATACTTTTGAATTTATATTCAGCTGCTAATAGATATTTTGTAACACTCTCTTTATTCTTTATTAATGGTCAATACTGTTGTTGCTGGTGTTGTATGTTGGATATGGCAATGTATGCCACTTAAATCAAATTAAATTGCATTGAATTGAAAGAGAGAGAGAAAGAGAGAGACAAAGCAAAAGAGAGAGAGTTGATAGAAATTGAGGTGGGGAGAGATGAGACAGTGAGAGGATGAGGAAGAGGGAAGGAGTCTAAATTGGTCTAAACTTCTGCCAAGGGAGTAGAAGGCAAATTGTTCAACATGGCTGCTGGGTTAGTGACATCAGAGACATCAGGGCCGTGGGGTCATGGTGACACTGTCACTTTCTCATCTGCTGTGCTCTTCTCTTGTCCTCCCCTCTTTTCTCTCCTCTTCTCTTCCTTCCTTTCTTTCCTTTTTCTCTTCTTATCGCCTCTCCTAAACAGCATATGGTCGTTGACTGAGCGCTCTCTCAGTCCTCACAGGGATGCACTCTCCTGGACTTAATGCAGCAGATAAAACTCTGACATCTGCTCGTCCTACTTACCGAGGCCGCACAATCTGCAGCTTTGCTCGGAACTCGGCTCCCCTCGACCACCAATTAACACACTCCGTCCATCGCCTTGTTCATCCCTAATCAGAACATCAGACATCCATCCCTAAAGTTCAAACCCTATTTACCACTGCTGCACAATCTCCAACTTTACCCAAGATTCAGCTCCCCTCATACACCAATTAACACGCACCATCTATCGTGTCGTTTGTCCCTCATCAGGGACATTAGCCGTCCATCCCTAAAGTCCAAACAGCCCCTTCAATCAAACCCATGGCCCTCAGTAAGCAATCAAAACCCTGTCACTTTAGGCTACTGGGCACGTGGACCATGAAGACCAAGTCAAGCGTGTGGAATAGATGAGTCATTTGAACATATAAACACACTGATGTGCGCAAATAAAGGGCCATGGAAAAGTTGAATTGAAAAGGACTGAAGAAATGTGTGCATGATGTACGGAGTTCATTTGAATCCCGTAATCTTGTAGGCTTAGGCAGACAAGTGTACAAGGAGATATGAAATTGTCTGCTTGTTTGTTTCTCTGAGAAACTGCATTCTGCTGCTGTTTGCCTCCTATAACACTCTCCTCCCTTTGGGAGGGAAGGATTGCAATCAATTAATGCAGACAGAGCTTTGGAGGTCAGCGCAAAAGATTCTCTCGCCATCGATTGAGACATTCTGCCCTTTCTCTATGGCTCTGCCTTCTCTGAAACACAATGTTCATTATTAAACGCAGGTCATTGTCTAAATGAAGTGATGGGGCCATCTCTTAATAACCTCCACCGTTTCAGTTCTTTCTGTACTGTGCCAAATTCATCTGATGGACAGAGCACAGCACAAAGAGCGATTAGCTGACCGCAGATAGCACAGAAAGCATCTTTACTTTATTAAACCAAAGATAGATAGATAGATAGATAGATAGATAGATAGATAGATAGATAGATAGATAGATAGATAGATAGATAGATAGATAGATAGATACATACATACATACATACAAACACACATACATACTGTACATACATACTGTACATACATACATACATACACACACACACACACACACACACACACATACATACATACATACATACATACATACATACATACACACACACACACACACACACACACACACACACACACACACATACATACATACATACAACGGTTGTTACAGTGGGAAAAAATATCAAGCTGAATAGTGACGGCATGCTGCATGCGCAGTTAAAGAAATGAGGCCAGTGACTAATGCAATCCATCTAATTTTCATCTTTGGAGGCCCGTGTTCCTGGCAATGTGATCCCGAGTCATAAAGTACGGCCGCAGCAAACAGCGAGCTATGAAAGTTTGTCTGTGTTCCAACCTCCCCCGCCTCCGCACTATCCAGACTGTGTCCTCGGTCAACCCCTACCCTTCTACCCTGCGTCCCCAGTCTTGGCAAAGCTTACGTAAAAAAGATAAAGAGAACATGGGATTGGTGTCCCTTCCCCTCAACGCTCCATGCTCCTGTAGAGCTCTGGCCTGCCACCAAGACTTCACCATGACCGGACAGTGATTTCTGTGCAGGCCGTGCGGGCGTGTAGGTACTCACCAGGTCCTCATTGTTCAGGGTGGACCGGTTCACCAGAGCGAACGAGATGCCTGCCTTTCGAGCAGCGAGGGTCTGAGTGAGTGAGAAAGAAGAGGAAAAGGGAGACGAGAACACATTTAAATCCACCCACATTATTTTGCCCATCAGCAATTCTACATGTAAATGGATTTACATATAGAACTGCTGACTCATCATATATCTAATACACATCATACTGTATATAGTTTAACAGTTGGTAAAAGGGCGATGATGAGTTATTTAAAAAAAATAATAAAAGTACAACTCTAAATAGAAATTAGTTAATATTCATATGGAATAATAAATTGTAGCCCTTGGAAGATAAGGCGTTCATCTATAGTATGTCACATCTGATGTTCTTCACTCGTGCAAAGACATAGAGAGACAGAGAGAAAGCTTACCAAAGCCTGTGATTTCCAGGGAGCCATGAATAGAAGATGAAAGAAATAAAGAAATTGCGTTAGGCAAGGAGTGGGAGGGTGAACAGCTGAAAGCACAAACAGCAGAGGAACAGTATTTATCCATACTGAGTGCATAGGTGTCTCAACTGCCATGCAGGACTGCTGGATTAGGGCATAGAGCTCTAGAAAGACAACTACTCATCGAGAGAAATTATACAGCACTTACATAATTCCTTATCCATTCATGCATTGAAAGTTACTAAATTGCAGTCATGCTTGGCATTTAAATTTGGTTCTCTGTTGGATGAAGCTTTGATAATATTTTCTGCTGTCTGCTCTGCGCATTAGTTTGACACAAACAGATAAACACAAGACACACACATTCATGTATGGGTGAAGCCAGCTGTACTGCACAACACTGACTCACACACACACACACACACAAAACACATACACACAAATGCACGCGTACATATGCTCAGATATACACACACTGACTCACATACAAAGTGCACACCCGCACAGGGCACCCTCACAAACACAAACAGCTCACGCATACACACACACAAACAGATACACACACACTAGCTACTATGTTAATCTCCATTGAGCCTGGGTGACCAGAGATATAGAGAGGGAAATAGATAGACATTTATCCCATACTAGTGGAGCTTACGTAACAGAGGAATGCAGACATGGACAGCTGACAATATTGGATCAGTCTTTACCACGACCCTCTTGTCTGTACAGCCCAGCTATGGTAAAGATCCATGGAAGCCATGGAAAATGTAGGAGGGAACGTGACCTCTACATGAACTGTGAGTGTTGATGTAAGTTTATCAACATGCACTGCCACTGTGCTGAGGTTGCTGCGGGCAATACAATATGATCCTGTGTCCAGATGTTATCCATTCAGTGTAAAGTGCTTTGCAAATCGATTTTCAACATTTTTTTTTCTTTTTGCACCCCACCATAAAGTGGGGGAACCCCCCCGTCCCGACCAATCAGAACGCTGTTGCTGCCCTGAAGCAATCACACAGCAAATGGGGGACATTGACAAAGGAGAGGCATGAGAGGGGACCAATTAGATTGCTGACTACTGACTTCATCCCACGTGTAAAAGGCTTGCTCAGTGTCACTTTTACATGATTTAAAAGCCTCACACAGTTAAATCAGAAGTCAATGAAGTCCTCGGATATATTTTTGGGTTGAGTTGTCAACATTTCAAATTCAATTTAATGTTCAAAACCTGCCAAGCAAAAAAAAATGGTCAAGCATCGGCGAGGCTGAAATCTGACAACTCACTGAAAAATATCACCCATAGCTGTTATGGGTCTATGTAGGAATGGCAAATATACACGCAAGATCCAAAAAAAAAAAAAAAAAAAAAAAAAAAAAAACGACATCCCATACTTACCAAGACATTGTTGGTTATTAATTTCATGAGAGATATGGACAAATACAGCATCAACTCATGTTGTTCACTGTGATATAAACATTCATCAGCATCTATGTGTATGACATCAAGCTGCATTATCATTTGCATAAAACGCATTTTGCCTGGTATAATTTGACAAGAAACTCTAAATCTTAAGAGTTTACTAAAAGAGTTTATGGACAGGGTGGTTTAAAGAGACTTCACTTAAAGAGCTGTCATAAGGATAATATTTCAGTCCTATAGGCTACAATATATGATGATGAGAAACACTGACAAGACAGACAGGTACTGCGCAAAACATACTGGACAAACAGTCATAAACAGACAGGAATACTATTGGCATCAAGATGGCATGTTGTCATTCAGAAAGACTAACAGTGTGTTGATGGTGCTGGCACAGTGCTACGGTGGACTGCACTGTTGTAGGCCTCTCTGTGGGATACGTTATGACACATTATGTTCCAATAAAAACAAATGGGGGAGCATCAGCGTGATGCAACGCCTTAAACACCCTCTCTAGGCTAATTAATCGAGCTATAGAGTTATGGCTAAGGTTAAATTTAACATTCCCGCATGGCGCCACACTACGCTAAGTAGCTTGCTAGTGTTTTAAGCGGTTGCTTTTATCACTAATCAACTCCTTTCTGTCTTTTTATCACTATATAAGTGTTATGTTATTTTTTACCTGTTTCATTTCTGAATTGCAGAACACAGCCGAATGAGGTAAATAATGTCAGTCATCCCTATCATGTGCTCAGATACTTAATATGTTTGTATTTGAAATTACAAATCCGGTTGAAGTTCTTATTGTTTTGATAATCATTATTGTTAAAGAGACTTCACTTCACAAAACACTGTTAATATTTAAGTCCTATGGTTATTATACATAATGATGAGAAACAAACACTGGTGTTCTACAGCGCATTGTAAGTTTCTCAGGGTGCCAGTAAAGTAAAACTCCTGTTATTGCCTTAAGCAGGACTGAGGCTGCCTCCTATACAGAGCAGGATTCCATCGGTGTGGCATAATGTGGGGTCAGTCAGATATATTTGACATAAATCACACATAACCTTGTTGAGGCAGATGACTCACCAGGTCTCGGACAAGAGGCAGTGTCCTCTTGCGGCGTAAATCTGGCATGCTGTCAATACCATAAAGAATACTGCCAGCCCTGGAGAAGCAGACAGATTTAGGGTGTATTAATATCATAATAATGCCATGCTGGGGGAGACATTACTACGCTGAAAGGGGGGCCTTGATTTATACAGCCAGCAAACACCATGGATCATGCCTCCTAGCTAACCTGTCTCACCCCCTCCCCTCCTCTTCCCCTGGCGCTGACCACCTACGCTGGGGCTCCCTGTAATCTGTCTCACCCTGTTTCCATAGAGTGCCTCTCTCACTCTTTATCTCAATCTGTCACAAGATAACCACTCCAGCAATGCCCATTAAAGAATATATATTATTATTAATTCGGTAGTGATGGCTCAGTACAGCAAGAAATTTTGCCTAGCAATTAGCTCCTAGCCTCAACAATGGAAAGACATTAAAATGAGTCACTATGCCTCTCTCTCTCTCTCTCTCTCTCTCTCTGTCTATTTCACTTGTCTGGGACCACATAAAGACTCCAGTGCCCTCACTCTCTCTCTATCCTCTAACTCCCTTGGGCACACAACATGGCTCCCCCACCGCCTCTCCCACCGGTCTTGCTCCTTTCCCGCGAGGCTCTTGGCGGCATCACCTCAGCTGTCACTCAAACCCTCTCTAATGACCTCGACATGACATCATGGCCCCAATGCCTCCACACAGATAAAGCTCCTCCAGCTGTTCCGTCAGCGGTATGACCCTGAAGATAAAAATCCTGAACCTTCCTCAACGTGACGAGCCGCGCAGGCCCTGGCCTCACCCAAGGGCCCCTGCCTCTCTCTCTGCCGCTGTGCACGCCGTATGCTACAGATGGCTGGAGTCACGGCAGGAGCTGGGGTCAGGGGGGGCTGAATAACTACGTATGCTGTTTCCTCATGACATCAAATGACAACAGTTGACTGCATCTATCCATCACATAGATTTTCGTGATCAACAATTTATGTGCATTTCCAGATAAGACCTCGTCCAGACATGTGAGGCCAAGAGGATAAGTTCCATTACAGATGTTGTGAACGCAAATCAGTTTGTCTTGTACATTTGTCTTTTCTCTGTGGTACATGACAGAACAAGGCTAGTGATTATACCAGGGCCACAGAAACAGCATGTAACATTTGTGCTACATGTGACTTAACATGGTACAATTCCACACAAATTGTACATCTGTAAATACATAATCATAGTATCGTATTTGTATTCCCTGTACAGTAACACTATTTATTCATTTTTGGTACTTGGTCAAATGCAACTTGCTACTGAGCCCTTGTAAAAAGCCCCTCGCTGACCCATTTAGTCACCACACTTATTGTATATATTGTATATATTTTTTTTTCAGGAATCTCTTCTTTCTTCTTCTTTGTATCTGATATTTGATATTTCAATTCTATTTGCAAAGCTTGATTGCTGCTTGTCTGTCTGTCTAAATGCTTGTATATTGCACTGCACCAACTTCACCAAGTCAAATTCCTAGTATTTGAAAATGTACCTGGTGAAAATAAATCTGATTCTGATTCTGATTCTGATTCTAATACAAAACATCACTGTTGCACAGATCAAGAAGCGAGGCACCACTCACCCTCCAGACTGCAGGCCGAGCACTTTGGGATCCAGGACATTGCGAGTCTGCAGCGAGAATAGAGAAGCGCAATGTTAAGATACAGCCCAACACAACCGCAGCACACGACCGCTTTAAGTGCACACAACTAAGGGGAAGGCAGCACACAACAGCCACAGAACTTGGGAAGATACAGTAAATGTGGAGGTCAGTTTAGGACACAAGTGAGGTAAAGTATAAATGGGAGGAGAAGAGGAGTACAAGACAGGGAGAAGGGAGGGAAGCACCACAGGCAAGAGACCGAATTATTCCACGTCGTTGTAATTTGCGGGCTCAAGACTGAGAGTTTTGCCGCTCATGCCGCTTCAGGCCAGATTTGCCTGTTTTATAATGCTCCCTCCCCACTGAGGAGGGAGCATTGAAACTCAAGAGAGGAAGAAAAAGATAAACAGCACAACGTGACAGCAAGATGGCTAAAATGTGCATGCAGCATTCTCTAATGCTTGACTGGAACTTACATACACATACACACATATTGCTTAACATTTATCTACAAGTAAACAAATACACACTCACTCACACATCACACACAGGTAGATGTATTATTTCACATCCATTTACATCTATATATATAAACACACACGCACACACACAAAGACAACCACACAGACACACATAGAAACACACATGCACACACAAACACATGCACAGATGTACACATGAATGGAAACAGGGAAATCACAAGGGTCTAGGTGGTTAATGTTTAACAATGACTTAAAACCTGAGAGTCCAAAGCACTGCTATCTGAAAAGAGAAGAAGAGGACAGGAGGGCAGAGAGTTAGAAAGGAGCTGCTCACTAAAAGATAGGCAAACACTTAGTTAGGACACTAATCTAGTAGTACAGTGTGATGACACAACTCTCTTTGCCAAACAAGTTTATGCAGAAATGGAGACAGAGTCAACATGCGCCTGAGGGATAAGGGCTATGAATAGAGACACATACAGTAGAAACACAGTGTAAGCATTGTCACACAGCCTCAGATCCTCAGGTAACAGTTAGAATGTGAAGATCATTCATGTAGTACATGGGAACATGTACTACATTAAAACACACGTTTTAAATCAATATAGCACAAATAGTAAACAGTGCCTTTGATCAATAACATTGTATGACTTAACACCCATAGCCATGGTTACATGGGATATTATGTAAACATAAGCAGTTGGTATCATATTGCCATTTCAGAGACAAACTGTGAGAGGGCAAGCCCTTTAAATAACCATGAAATGCACAGGCGTAATTACCCTGCTATTGATCCATGGGTGTTAAATGTCAGCATAATCACGATCAACTGTGCTTCACACAGAAAACAGCTGTTCAGAGATCAAATGTCTGCTCTGCACAGAAAGACGTGATACACTGTTTGTTATTGACAGGTACAGTAACTGTGGTACTAACACTGGGTAAGACATTGTTGGTGACCTGCAGAAAGCATCAATCTACAATTTTGCCAGTTTTAATGTGCTTTTTGTTGTTGTTTTACTTAAAAGTTGATGTTGTCTCCTGCATGTGAAAAAATACATCATTAAAATATTTAATGATAACCATCAAAATAGTTAATGACCCTGGGCCTAAGCCGTTATTGATAACATAATGTAATTTGGTGGATGTTTTTATCCAAAGTGCCTTACAGTACCATGAGTGCCTCCCTTTTCGCCATGAGTGGTTGCTGGTTATATTGCTAAATTGTAAAATGTAAAAAAAAAATTGCATGGTAGTCAAGAGGTAAACCAGCCAGTTTGTCTCAATTCTTGAAAAGTTGGAATTTTTGGAGAAACGTTTTTTCTGGCACTACAGTGATGACATGTTGCCACTGCATGAGGAAACCCCAGACTTTGCACACACCACAGAGCAACAATACAAAGAGAAGCTGGGCTGTATGTGGGTACCATGGACAGCGACCAGCTAAGCCACTTACAGCACAGCTACACAAGATAGAGCCATCTTCATTAGCAGCAAGCCTGCAGCTACACTAGTTAAGGCCAGGCCACAAAGATAGGCTAGCTCAAGTTGGCTGGCTGACTCAACAGGGACTAGAAATGGTCTCTGTTGCTAGGTCGTTACTAAGGCTCCGCCTACTTGCTGGAGTAGTAAACTAGGTTCCATTACATAGGAGTCTACTGACGTGACTGATTGTTTTCAAGTTATTAGTCAGACCCCATGTATTTCCAGGGAAACGGAGATAACACTAGCAAAAAGTTTTTTATTTTGAGAGCGAATTGCCCCACAATATGAATACATTTTGTTTATATCTTTTATTTTGTTGGTAACTGTTGTTGCAAATGTTGCCACTGCATGAGGAAACCCCAGACTTTGCACACACCACAGAGCAACAATACAAAGAGAAGCTGGGCTGTATGTGGGTACCATGGACAGTGACCAGCAAAGCCACTTACAGCACAGTTACACAAGATAGAGCCATCTTCACTAGCAGCAAGCCTGCAGCTACACTAGTTAAGGCCACAAAGATAGGCTAGGGCGCTGATATAAAGGTCATTTCGGAGGGGCCCTAAATCTGTGGAATAAAAATGTAATCGATTGGTGGAGGAAACTTGGCTGTGCTGTGGGTAATGTGTTGAGATAGCAATACTAGCGGTAAATCCTGCACTTCAGTGGCGACACACATGGTCACACAGCACATCGACCAGAGCTCACTGGAGCAGCAAAGCCTGCACATGGCTGATAGTATGGCCAGGTACTGACCTCAGCTCCAACACACACACACTCGTGCACACATTTATACATACATACACAAACAACGACACATGTAATGGACCGCTGGCACACAGACACATATACATACACATACACACACTTACACAGTCTCACTCACACTCACAAGGAGGCAAGTCCTCAATATCAGTATAACAATCATTACAATTACAAGAGACCAGGAAATCAGTCATGACTGGCTTGCCAAGAATTCACATAAGTGAAGGGTTATAAACATAAAAAACAGATTATACAACAGGTAGTTCCGACCAAGCAATCTGATTGGTCAACTAGACATTTAGAACGTGATCAAATCAGCATGACAGCACACCTAGCCTTGCTCATCACTAAAAATATTACTCCGCCATATATTATTATACAATATATTTAAATATAACTCTGTTCAGCCTTGATGTTACTAGACACTCTGGCATCCTCCATCAGCTGTGCCGGTGAGTCGGTGACACGGTGCTACTAACTTGAAAATACGTGAAGTTTGCGGACGTAGTAGCTAAATCTGTCCATGGAAAAATTATTTTTTTCAGCAGATATCTTAGTTACAACAAGATTGAGCTAGCAAGGCAGTTTTGTGTGCTAGAAAGTATTAGCTCAAGTTGGCTGGCTGACTCAACTGACTCAGGTGTAATATTGCTTAATTATAAAGGTTTTGTTATATAAGAAATGTATTCAGCTTATTGATTCGGTGACAACAATGTACAGTATACTGTATGCCACCTATTTGGAAGAAAATTAGATTGTAAACAAATCAGGCCATGCCTTGGGAAAACTCCTTAGTAAAGATAAAGATACAGTGTAGTTTTCTTTATTTATTTTCAAACAACAGGTAGGATGGATAGTTCCAAGAAGCACATGCTCCTGAAATGAAACATTTACTAATACAGACAAAAAATACTGTAGGAGCGGGAACCTGTGAAAGCAATTAAAAATTTTCATGCTTACTTTCAAGTTCAAGTTACACATGGGCTCCTTTTTCAATTTAATTGGTAAATTTAGTTTTAGCAGTATGGGCTACCAAGATTGCAGCGGACCCCTGCCCGTCCTATGCTGACTCAAACAATACCACAAAACAGTTACAATACCACATAGGACATAGGACTATTTCCCGCCACAGAGGACAGCACATACTCTTCCACTCAACTAGATCTACAATACTAGCACTCCCTGTTCTCCCTAGCTCCTATTTTCTCAACTGTGACTAAACGATTGTGGCTGTGGCAAGCTGATGTCAAAGGGTTTATTTAGTTCAATTTCAACACAAAAAAGGAATCCCTGTAGGCATGAACCAGGAATAGAGCATTGGGGGCTCATCTCCACAAAACCAATCAGGAAATACTGTAATATGACATGGTGTAATCTAATCGACCATAATCTAATCAAAGCTAAATATTTGTGTTTGTACTGATATAGGGTAGATTATTGTTTGATGTAGATGTAGATGTCTGAGATTATTGTCTTGCAATTTTAGCAGAAAAAATACACTGATGATAATAATGTGATGAAGAACAACATAAACAAAACGTTCTACATTTGATGTGCTTTGTGAGAGAGTTGTTCAAGTCAATATCACCTGCATGTCTAAACGTTTTTTGCTAACTCCACCATCACAGTGTTCTAACTGTCCAATCATTAAGAACTAATTTCCCATCTTTCTTCTTGTGTGTGAAAGGCAGAGGTAACAGAGCAAACTATGTTGTGATTTCACTGGAGAGCAAAGTAATGGATAATATGTTACCAAGTAACAGTTAAGGTTGCTAATACAGTGCAAAGGATGACTGCTAACGCTGTCACTAATGCCTAAGTTTTTTATTATTTTTTTGCAAAGGGACGCATTCATATTTATCCCAAATTCAGCTGTCTAAGTCATAGGAATAAAATATGCAAATTCTGTTTGGGGGTGGCCTTTCCCTTTAACAGGCCTAATGGTATCTGACGTTCTCTGATAGAAAGCACTTAAGCACGCTACATTATGTAAGAGCTTTGCCAAGGAACACAAAAGGCATATGTGAGGTCTCCATCTTTGTGGATGCCAGTGGCTGACAGGCAGGCTGTTGACAGAGATCTGTCTTCATCCGAGGGAAAGTATCCGCAGAGAAACAAAAGATGTATTGAAAAAACTGGACAGGAGACGGCGGGCAGAAGTATTTCCTGCTTTTACAGATGTATTGTAAACAGGAGTCATTGCTCTTCCCAGCTGTGAGCGTAAATTGGGGAGTAGAGGCTTTCCCTATTTCCAAAGGCAGTCAGCTGACAGCAGTGATATTGGAGCAGTGAGTGAGTGGGACTGTATCACCTAAAAACAACAACAGAGGCTCCTCGTTCTCCTTATCTGCATTTTTCATATCCACACTTCCTCTAGATATGGCGCACTAAGCATGAAGAGGTCTGCCTCGGCTCCCCTAGGAGCAAGCAGCAACTTCACTAGCAGCAGACCTCTATAAATATTCCAAGCAAGGCTGACCTGGTTACAGAATGCCCTTGGGAGTGTGAATTAGCATCTGAATACAGACACTGCTGTAGCCGAGTGAAGACAGGCCTGGCAGGAGTGGCAGTACTGCTGAGACTCCCTTCACAGCTCCCAAACAGCCCAGCCAGCATGCTTCAGAGCACGAGCACGGAGAACAACCCATCAGCTAAGAGAACGAGAGAGAGAGGAAGGCAAAGACAGAGAGCGAGAGAAAGAAAGTGTGTGTGTGAGAGAGTGAGAGTGAGAGTGAGAGTGAGAAAGAGAGAAAAAGAAAGAGACAGAGAAAAAGAACTCCACTCTTAACTATCTATCCTAAAAGGGGGCCTAAAGACCTGCTGCACTGTCATCTACACAGTGAGGGCAGGGAGCACTGCTCCAGCACCCAGGCTTTATCTAGGCTGACAGCTATAAATGTACCAAAATAACACCCAGGGCTAGTATATGTATCTTAGAAAAGGATCTCTGCTCATCTGAGAGCAGTCTACAACGCAAGTCTGAATTTTATATCAGTGTTCCCCATACTACTGTCCCAGCAGGGTGGTCCTGCTTACAGTGAGGCAAACCTGCCTACGCTGCTATAGCCCCACCTAAAAGAACAGCCATCCATCTAGTGAAATATTGCATGTATTGTCACTGTATTGAGATGGATGAGTTGGCACATGCTTTATTAATCCTGGAGGGATACTAAGGTGTCATACCTATTAAAGAAGCTGTACTGTCGCCTTCTATTCCTAATGTGTGTACTGGCAGCTTAAATCTAAGAGGCTTTGCTCATCAAGAAAAATAAAAGGGAAGCGCTGGTTCATATGGTCATGTGACCTGATATTGATCTTAGATCATTAGAAACATAGGTCCAGACCAAAACTAAGGCCACTTATTAGAGGTTTCAGAATGACATGTCCAAAATAATTTAGAAATTAATGTAGAGTGTACAGTGTAGTCGTCTCTATATCTTGTCTTATAATGTTTGATGTCAACTTGCATTTTGTTGGTTTTAATATGTGGTGGGCATGGGCTGGAACATATCAGACAGCACAGAGAAAGAATACTGTAGCTCTCCTAATCTGAGAGGTTTAGTAAATAACAGTCCTGAAATTTGTTCTCTGCAGGATGGTGTATGTGGCCACTGGACAGTTTGTGCACATATCCATCACACACCCGTCATAGCCTTCAGTTGTAGCCTGTATTCTCTGTACTACAGCACCTGCCTCATCATGAGCACAGAAACTCACAGTTGCTGCTCCACATGTAGGTCAAGAGCCTTTTCATTTTAAGTAAGAGTGGAAATTCCCTGGGCCCTGCCACTGCTCATATGGAAAAATGTTTTTTTTTTCATTCCAATTGAAAGACTTTCATTTTTGCTTCTATTAATCAATCCTAACCACTTATACAATCCCGTTTTTCTTAAACCATATCTCTGTCTGAGTAAGCCTCAACATATCAGCTCCAGTCTGTTTGTTATGATTTTTCAAGGCAACCACCGCAAAGAAACGAAAGAAATATGCCGTTTTAAAAACTGTTACTCATTAATTAGAGTAATGGCACAATATTCTGCTACTAGTGGGAATTATCAAAATATCTCAAATTGAATTTAAAAAATGGCCAAAGGGCAAACATCGCAAACATACACCAATGCAAGGTGGTATGTGGCTATGTAAAGAATCGTATTGTTCACCGCGGCCCCACTGATCCTTAATAACAGACTGAAGTCTGTTATACTGTATATGCTTCAGGGACTAGGATTGCTGTACCATTTTAGGTCTATTAAATTTCAATGAGACATGACAAATCCCAAGAAAACATGTCTGACAAATCTATCTCCAAAGCCTCAATTCACTCTAAGAGAATCTAGCAATGCACCATGGGGATACAAAGTCTAACACCAAACTTAACCTTGGCATCCACCTTCAGAGAAAGTCCTCTCTTCACTTTGTCATTCCACTCAAAATCAATTAACAATTCCAAGGAATGTCAGGGGCAAATCAAGCTTCCTAAGTCAATTCAAGTCCCACAAATCCTTTGTGCCGGTGGAACAAAGTCTGAGGTTCCCATAAATCCAAGGATGTTATACCACCAAAGCTCCAAGACTTAAACTTGTCTCCACGACAGCATTGAAAGATAAACCAATGAAACCTGAACTGGTGTGAGTTCCTATATTTTTGGATTTCTATGAGCAAAATGTTGAAGAACATGAAGAACTTTCTGTTATCAAAACTGTTAATATCATATAACTGTTAATATCAATTCTGAGTAATAGAAAAACACTAACATTCAGATTTTTGATTGCAGGCTAACACTGTAGGAGCATTTAGGACTTACTATTATTACATAATTGAAGTTTAAAAAAAATCCCAGGTGCTTCTTTCTCAGATTTCTGATGGTTGAGTAATAGTATATAAATGCACTATGTTATGGCCGTATGATGCATATGTAAGAGCATGTAATCACTACAATAGCAAAATGACAGACATTTTGACAGATAATAAGGAGTAAAGAGTCATACCCCCTGCCAGGATCTGCTGCTCCAGCTCAGCCATCTGTTTCCTGTAGGCCCTCAGTGCTGCTTCCTTGAATGTTGGACGAACACGCTTCTTGGGTGGGGCCTCTGCAGGCTTCTCCTCTGGAACATTTTTGTTTTCATCCTCCTGCTGTTGTTTTTGAGACACTTCAGAGGCTTCCTCCATTATCTCCTCTATCTCCTCTAACTCCTCATCCCCCTCTTCCATCTCCTCTGTCACATCATTGTCCTCTGTCTCATCCGGTTCTTCTACATCCACGTATTCCACCATGGCATCATATTCAGCTGTGTCCTCAGTCAGTTGGGTTTCATAGTCCTCGCTATACTCTTCATCATATTGCTCATCCAAACTGCAATCATACTCCAGAACACACGCCTCTTTGCTTGCCTCATAGTCCTCTAAGGCTTCAAAATCTTGAGAGGCCTCAAAATCCTGAGAGGCATCATTGTCTTGAGAGGCGTTATCAGACACAACATAGTCCTGAGAAGTCTCATACTCCTGCACAGGCTCATCTGTTTCCTCTGCCTCGTTGGCATTAGTTCTGTTCTCCAGGTTAGCTAGCACCTGCTCCATCACCTCAACATAGTGAGTCTCATTGTCCACTGGCTGTTCCCCAACTTCTGCTACTGCTGCATTTGGTTTCTCTTCCTCAGCCTTGTAGTAGAACGGCTCTGTGTAGACATCTGAGTCTATGGTAGTACTGGAGTCGTTGGCAGTGGACGTAGACAGGGTGCGGAAGCGACCCATAAATGAGGAAGAGGAGTTGGCGGGCTCCTCAGTGGGAGCAGGGGTCTGAGAGCCAGACTTCCAGACAACCTCCAGGGCTGACTTGGCCCTTTGCAGTGTAGAGCCAAAGCCAAAGCCAAAGGACTTCTCACTGAGATCTATGCTGAGCCTACTGCTCCAGGACTTGGGCACCTCCTCAACCTTCTCTGATCGAATCTCACTCTGACTGCGGTACATGGTCGCAGACTTAGTCTGAGTCTGGTGAAAGCTATGATTGACATCCAGTTCAGGGAATGTTTCCTTCGGAGCTGCTTTAGGGACTTCCTTAGGGGCCCCTTTAGGCGCTTCCTTGGGGGCCACTTTAGGAGCCTCCTTGGGGGGCACTTTAGGAATCTCCTTAGAGGCTACCTTTGGGGCTTCTTTAGGTGCAACTTTAGGAGCTTCTTTAGGGGTCACTGTAGGGGCCTCCTTAGATGCTACTTTAGGAACCTCCTTAGGGCCCTCTTTTGGGGTCAATTTTGCAGCTTCTTTGGTAACCTCTTTAGCAGCAACTTTTGGACCCTCTTTAGGAGTAACTTGGGGGGGCTCTTTAGCAATGACTTTAGGGGATTCTTTCGGGGATTCTTTAGGGGACTCTTTAGGAGACTCTTTAGGGGTTGCAACAGGGCTCTCTATTGGTGTTATTTTAGGACTCTCTTTAGGTGATTCTTTAGGACTTTCTTTAGGAGTCAATAATGGGCTATCTTTTGGGGTCACTTTAGTAGTGACTTTAGTGGCCTCTTTAGAAGTGACTTTAGTGACCTCTTTAGAAGTGACTTTAGTGGCCTCTTTAGAAGTGACTTTAGTGGCCTCTTTAGAAGTGACTTTAGTGGCCTCTTTAGAAGTGACTTTAGATGTCACTTTAGTCACTTCTTTAGGGGGAGGCTTAGTAGCCTCTTTGGGTGTGAGTTTAGGACCCTCTTTAGGGACACCTTGAGGAGATTCTTTAGCTGTTGGTTTAGGAAGGTCCTTAGATGACTCTTTAGGAGCTGCTTTAGAGGCCACTTTAGGTGAAACCTTAGCAGATACCTTAGGGCCTTCCTTAGATGATATTTTAGAGTTTTCATCTTTAGGAGCCAATTTGGTCGCCGTTTTATGTGTCACTTTAGAAGAAGGTTTAGAGGCATCTTTAGATGCCACTTTAGCGCTTTCTTTAGTGATCGCTTTACATCCCTCTTTAGACTGGCGAACAGATGTTTTCATGGCAGACTCTCTTTCTGTGATAGGAGGAATGATGTGAGTGGTTATAGGTGGCAGGGCGGAATCTCTGTCAAGCATCATAAAATCTTCATCCCCTTCAAATTGTAAATCAACCTCCTGGCATTTAGTGATGTTCTCTGGGAAACCAGGGATGGTTGATGGGTCAAAGGGGCTGCTGACCTCTATGGAGGCTTCCAGGCCAGAGTCAGCACCTTGCTCCAGATGATGCCAGTCTTTCCAGGGTGAGAGGTCACCCTGCAGAGAGAGCTGGGAGCCACTGTAGTGGCTTCTGTCCCCTGACATGCATACAAGTCCATTGCTCACCCCACTGTCAATAGTTTCTGTGGTCTCAACCTCATTGTGTTCCGCATAGGGTTGGTTCTCCTGGCTGAGTGGGTGGCTTGGGCTAGCATACCAGGAGGAGGCCATGTCCTCTTGTTTCCTCTGCCACAGTTCCTGATCTGAGGAGGACAGCAGGGAGCAGCCATTAGCCCGTGTAAAGTACTGACTCTCTGAGAAGTCTTCAGAGTATGACTGGCAGAGTTTTGAGCAGTCAGACTCAGAGCGGCTGAGTTTAGGAGTGGAGTAGTCACTCTGGGAAAGCCAGCCAGGGGTCAAATCAGAGTAGTATGCCTTTGCATGCTTGTCTGGGTCATCATATGAGTCATCAGCATAGTGCACTGAGCCCGAGTATCCTGCTTCATCTCCTGACCGGCTATGGTCATGGGACCTCCTCTTCTCTGATTTGCTCTTGTGAACAGGCTTTGAAACCACCATTGCATATTTATTTCTGCTCAATTCATCTAACTCTTTATCACTGTCCATTGAGTCCCAGTCATCACTCTCCACTACTTTATCCTTTCCCGAGACCTTTATATCCATGCTTTCATAGGTTTGTGAGGAAGACATTGCTTTGTCTTTTCTCTCCTTTCCATCATGGGTCAAGCTATCAGTAGAGACTGTAATACCTGTCCCTTTAAGTTTATAACATTTTTTCAAGACTAAATCCCTATCTTGAGGTGTTGCAAAAATAACAATAATAGGGCGAGGTTTTGCATTGGAACATTCTCTTTGTTGCCCTAACCTATGAGCTAGCTCAATTTTAATTGATTTATGGGCATCAATAAATCCCATTTTGTCTTTCATTATTTTATATATAACACTCTCAGTTTTCTCTGACCTTTCCTCAGGAACATTGATGAACCTCAGTGTTGAATTATTGGCCTGGTGGCTAATCTGTTTTATGTAGTCATGAATATCACGTGTTTCCCTTCTAGACTGGACAAATCCTGAGCGAAGCTGCTCAATCTCGCTCTGAACTACTTCCACACTGCTGGAGATTTCATCAATAGAGCTCTTTAGGGCATTTACATGGCCACGCAGCTCAGACAGCTCTGTCTCTATCTGGCTGATCCCCTGAAGCTCCTTAAAGATCATCTCCATGACATCCTGGGTCTGGCTGATACACCCTGTGGAGGAGGAGCCAGGCTCCAGGGTGGAGCTCTTCTGCTGCCGGCCGGCGCGATCCAGGGACTTGCTCCGGATGCCCAGGGTCTTCCTCCAGTTGCTCACCTCGGAGTCTGAGGAGACACATTCCTGACTCTTCTTCCATTTCCTTAGCTTGCGTAGGGCACCCAGCCGGAGCGTGTGTAGACTGGAGCGTTCTACCCGCTCACCCTCTGAACTACCATCAGAGGGAGCCAAACTGATGAGGCTCTTCCTGTTCCGTCTTACTGGCATAGTGTGTGATTTATGTTCATCCAGTCTGCGGACAGGTTTGGTCTCACTCAAGGAGTCAGAGTAGCTATCAATTGAAAGAACCTCTGGAAAGATACTTTCATTATTATTCAAAAGAAGCGAGTTTTTGGGGAGTCCGTTTGCTATAGCTACACGATAACTGAATGTGGGTGAAAGGGATGAGCAGTCGTTCTTGCCGTCGTCTTCTTCAAGCGATATGTTACGTGCCGAAGAGCATTTGGAGATCTTTTTAACTGTAGTCTTCAGTGTGGTAGATAAAGTTAGATTGTGTGCTTGCAAATCAGTGGTCAATTTGGGCTCTTTATTTTCGCTTCTCTCTTTCTTCTTTATGGGGTTCGCCAATTTCTTTGTAAACATTCCTTTGCAAATCTTTTCAATGTAGGATGATATGGTCTTGATTAGGGCAGAAACCATGGAGGGCAATCCTGTAGAGTGTTTTATTTCATGCAGTGAAGGAGAAGTTGGCTGAGAACACAGCGTTGGTGAACCAGGCACAATCAACCTGTGCTTGACAGTGAAAGCCCAGCTCAGAATCACTAAAACCACAGTTTGAGTGGAGACTCACAAATACTTTTAAATCCAGTGGCCCTCTTCAAGACAAGGCACATCTCTGTGAAAAAAAAAAAAAGAGAGAATAGTTACTTTACAATTTGGTTGAAGATGTTTGGCTCGCACTCACTGTTAAACACAAAGCACAACAATTAGGGCATGCACTACAGTATATTGAAAGTCATTAATTTGCCATCAGTGAGGTGAAACAGTAGTTAATCGACCTGTTAAAACTTAAACACACATTGTGTCTGCAGTCTCACAATGAGCAATCCAAAAGGCTATTGTATATAACTATGCAAAGATTAATACGATTCAAAGAACAATTATTTTGTTTTATTCAATTAACACTTACTCCCAGGCATTACAAATCCCACAGAGCATCCTAGTCACCCATTACCAGAAAATCACTTTTGCTGCACATCTTTGGCGCTGAGAGAGAGAAAGAACTACTGTGTGTGTGTGTGTGTGTGTGTGTGTGTGTGAGTGCACATGCATGTGCTTGTGTGTGCTTATGTGTCAGTCAGGCTCAATAGAGCCACTGGCCGCACTGATGTACCTAGTTTCTACAGCAGGAGATGGCCAATTATTCTAATCGCTTCAGTACTCAATGCTCTGTTAGACAGAGTCCCCATGGAACACAGGAGTGCCTTAGTGTAAATACCAAACTAAACCCTGATCATGCTTCAGCAGTGTGTTAATGATAACCAAATAGCTGGCTTGGATTTCGGGCATCAAAATGATACAATACAATAGGTCTCTGGGCTGTGATGAATAATGCTGAAGCTAAATAACCTGGATGATATTTGGTTTATACTTAGGGTGCACATACTCTAACTTTTTGTAAATTGTCCATTTATCGATCATGATAATGATGATGACGGCAACGCTTAATTTAGATGACATAGTTAATGACATACAGTATATTGTAACCCATTTGATTTCCCAGTCACCGATAACTCGAATGGTTCAGTGCCTGTGCTTAATCATCAGTGATGTGTCTACTGTATGTTTAGGACAGACTATACAGCCATGCAGAGGACACGATGGCTGGCTGAGGAGCATAGAACAGAGGCCAGAGACCTCTTGAGTCATAGTGCATAGTGTTGAACCTTGAACAGCTTGGACTGGCTGTGGGAGGTGTGCATTTGCTATAGAGTGGAACTGGCCAACTGAGTGGAAAGAGGGATGTTTGTTGTGCAGAGGATCTGACAGCTGCTCCACATTAGTTCTGGGGTTTAGAGCTCGATGCATCCACAGTCTCATGACCACAGAGACATGCTCACTTCAAATGAGCTGTGAAACATAGCGTCACAGTTAGCTTTTACTGCTGGGCTCTGAAGGAGGACCGGGCATTAGCAAATAGAGCTTAAGGCTAGGTTGCCAGGATGGATGTACCACTTCTGCCGGTACTGTATGATGGAATGAATCCAGGGGCTCGACTATTTGTTAGCTTCATGGGATAAGGTTTGAGGCATGCCTGGGGCTAGAATGTTTGTACAAGGCAAACATACTGTATATAGTATACGTAATATTGAAAGGTCTTGTGCGATTTTAACTTTTTAATTTTAAGAAACTCAATTCAGGTGAACCATTTGGTGAGCAGCAGCTAATATGCCTTATAGAAAGGATAAGGATCTAAGCCATCTGTCACTTTTAGACAGATGGAGTAGGTCCACTTGGTGCATAAAGTGCTTTGACCGTTTCTGTCATACTATCATCTGTCAATTACAGACTATTTGAAAATTCTGTCATAAAATTGTCCTAGTTAAGTAAAACATCAAAATTTTCCATTATAGAATTGAAATGGCGATTGGATGAGCTGTAGAGGGACTATATTTTATGGTATGAGGCGGTTCGTGACTCAGCCCTATCATAGACTGGCATAAAGCCAGACCTCAAGGGCAGTCTTTTGAACTGATGGTTCACGACCCAAAACTGTCCCCCATAAAAAAAAAAATCACACCAGATATTGTTTAAAAAAAATGCCTAAGACTGCCTCAACTGATTTCAACACATTTCCAAGACTCATGAATTCCAAACGTGTATCTCTTTGGAAACCTATCCTGAATTTGTGTCTATCAACTTTTCACTCAGATGGACGGGTCTTTTAGTATTGACCAAATCCTCATTCCCTTGCCTACTTATTTGAGTTGAAAATCAATATTTTATTTCCAGCCTCAGCTCTTTGTGAACATTTGTGCCCGAATCATTTATTTTTAACCATTACCCATGTATACTCGTCAGCAATGCCCTCCTTCACATTTATACTATACATTTATATATAAACTGTACATTTATATATAATGTATAATGTGGGAGTTGCGCAGTACAACAACAGCCTACTTCTGTTGTCCAATGAGCAGTTAAGGGTTAAGTGTCTTGCTTTGCCCACCAGGATTTTCCTGGCCGGTCCAGGGATTCCAATCAGTACCCAGTCACAAATTCACCTCTCTAACCTTTAGACTACCTCCACTCCATCAGTGTACCCCTTAGAAACCTCACTTCCCTGTGTGAACAGCAGGTGTGAAGGAATGCCAATGATATCCTGCTATGATAACACCCATGATTTCCATCACTTTCTTTTTCAAAACAGCCCCTGCTTTCACAAAGGCTTCCCAAACTGACACAAAGCTACATGTCCTTGAGATTATCCACACACTGTAATTAACAAATAAAGTGTAAACCTTTCATTGCATTATATTTGGTTATTATTCTTTTTCCCATTTCAATATCTGTTTGTGTTATATATCTTTGTCAAATGCATGGTGTGCACTCAGCAAATAAAAATCATTCCTAGGTGAGAAAATCAATTGAATTTGACTGAATTGCATTTTTTTGCCTCTTATTGTCTACATTTCTTGTTCTTTCTTGGCTTACTATAATGGTTAGCCCCTGGCAATGTCTCAGCCAAAAACAATACAATTCAGGGATTCTTCCAGGACCTTAAAGAAATTATCTGTCATTTTCATATAAATAAATGTCAGTTTTGCAACTCTCTGTCAATGACTGATATAACACAATAGTAATTCAACATATACCAAGTTCATAAAATCTTTTACATTTGCTACATTTGCTGTTCTAAACACCCAGTGTTGGGTAGGTCCTTCCTGGGAAAAATCCTCTGGCTCACAGGAAGTGATGCATTTTACGTTTCCAGCAGCAACAACAGCAGTTTTTGGGGGAATAAATATCTTTAAAGACGTTACCACAATAAATTTTAGAGGAGTATGCATTAATATCTTGCGGATGTTTACCTTGGTTATAAAACTTCTTTATTTTGCTGTTTATTACATATGGTGCAACATCAGGTGAGGTCAAATTTAGGTCCTGTTGCAAACCTAGTTGAGAACTATTAACTTGGTTGGTGTCCATCCCAATAAATACCAAGGGCCAAAAAAAATGCAGGATCCTGACCACAGGACACGCTCTGAAAATGGGACCCCAGACAAACACCCGTCTGGGAGCCTGCAGGCAGCCAATCACTGAGCCAGCCAAGAAGCAGGTAGCCAATCACAATGCCCACCAACAGGCAGGAAGTCAGACGGAGCTAATCAGAGACTCAGTGTGACTTTATGAACAAAAGCCAAAGTCGAGATGACTCACACAGCTATCATCACCCTATGAAAAGACAATCTAGTCTACTCTTTCTCTCATGTCTATTTTAAACACTTTTCACACACACGAGCCACCTGAACAAACAGTAAACACACCTACTGAATAGTTTACTTTCCAAATGTGCCACATTTGGACATGGTGACTGTCCCCAACAAGCCAACAAGCCACAGGCCCCTCACTAATCACACTAGCTCTCACGCATCAATGAATACATTATCATATTTATCATGCTAATTGTTACCTCTTACACTTTATACTGTTGATACATACACATTTTTAGCAAGCATAATGCTACAGTGCAATATAAAGACACCATGCAACTGCACCTAACACTACAGAGTGTAACTATACTTTTCATGAGTTCATGTCTTATTGTATCTGGTTATCTCAGAAATCTATACTCCCTGTTCTGTATCTATATCATCTTGTATCTGTTAACTGCACAAAGTGGGTTAAAATCTTTCAACATGTAAATGTACTTACATTTTATTCTGATTCTAAACATATGCACACATGCACATAAACACACACACAGTGATATCTGAAAATAGATCCTGTGACAAGGAAAAAGGTCATGCTTAACATTTCACATACTATCAGTCATATAGCCTAGTATGCAGAAAGCAAAATTACAAATCATCTCATTAAATGACTGTCTCTACCATTATGATACAACTCTCCTTACGAATTACAGCTAATGCTGGTTACTATTTTGACCAATTATCATAATGGATTACATTTGGCCTGCATTTTTTTCTCCACAGAACATGCATTTTTATTTTATTTTTTGCCACCACTGTACACGCTGCACTGAGCTATGAGCACAGCTGACCACATGCTGACAGCCTCTGGGATGAGCCACTGTATACTCTAGCAGCCACTGGAACATCACCTCTATGAAGTACTGCGCTGCTCTGTGGCTGCACTCTGCCTGGACAACTCACACTAAAAGAGTGGTAGTGTTTAATGAGTGTTGATTACCAATTAGGGAGCTGCCTTTCCCTTTACAGAGTCTACATCCTGACATCTGCATGTTAAGGTTTGACAAATGAAGCATTCACCCTCTCCCAGAGCGAGAGTTGATATGCAAATGACCTGATAATGCCCACAAGGTATTTCCTGTATCGTCCCATTAGAGGGTAATGATGCAAGAATTAGGAGAAAAGGATGACAGATAACTAGATCACCTTATCCCACAGTCGTGTGTGTGCATCAAACTGATCACAGAATCTGCACCGACATGGCTCTCTAAGCAAAGCCAGCGGCAAAAGGGCCATGACTCAAACGCTACAGTTCATTCACAGCCATCGTTTCAGATCAATTGTACGACGACGAGCACATATAGAATGAGATTAAATGTTGGGTAATCCATCTCCACTATTGTTAATCCTCAGCACTGTATGTAGGCATATCGTAAGCAGATTCAGTATGATGGAAACTAACACTACGTTCTATGGAGAGATAAGATGGACATTAGTTATTGTTTATATTATGGGATGACTTCATACATAATATACATAGGTATCTGTGAGTAGCATGCTTGCACACATCACATTATATTTTCTACCCTCTACCATTAAAGCAGCTCATTCCTGTCCATAAATACAGTCCCTACATTAGGTAGCTATTATTGAGTTTATTATATCATATATGCCTCGGTACAAAATATAATTGGGTTTCCGATATGAACAGCACATGTTCATACACGTCATGTCTTCCACAGCCCTCTTTATGACTTGTCTATATTGTTTTTTATCCCCGCTACCCTCTGGATCTGCTCCTTCCAGCCATAACAATTACCTTTGAGCAAGGCATTAACCCCCTACTGCTCCAGTGGAGATGCTCTGTGGCCAGCAGTACAAGATTGCGGTTGTACTGACTGAGCTGCTCCCAGATGTGAGTATGTGCATGTATGTAACTCTCACTCACCCTGCAACTACTTCCCTAGGACATTGTTACAAAATAATTTGTTCTTTTGCAACAACTCACTTGGTCAAATAAGGGCTTTTCAAAAAGAGTTGCCTGTCCCTACTGTAAAGGAAAACCTGGGCATTCCTGTGGCCCTGAGGTAGAGCCCCTCCCGTCTGTGAGTCAGACTACAGAAACCTCCGGTGGAGAGAGGGGGAGCACCTCAGCCACACCCACTGCCTACGCTCGAGGCACTGATGCCCCGGGGCCTGCATGGATGTCCAGGGACCTATTCCTCTCTATCCTAATGCATCTGATTAGCATAGAGCTCTAAAACAACCCATTTCTCACAGTAGTACAATCTCTGCTACTCTCCTCTAATGAAAATGAGTGTCAGTTGGAGGCATGCTAACCTATTTCTCACAATAGTACAATCTGCTATTTTCTCCTGATGAAAATGTAAGTATGCCAATTTGAGGTAATGATGTTGCAAGCAATTACGCTGCATGCTGTGATGTGCTGGTCCTGTTGTTATCATGCTGGCGTGACTTTGAGCACAATATTCAGGGTAAATCTTTGAAAATGCATGTATAGATGAAAGATGCTCATGTGTTACGTCATGTCTCCAGAGCACATGATTATGGATTATGGCTGTGAGTGTGGATTAGTGTTCATGGGGGTGTGTGCATGCGTGTGTGTGTGTGTGTTTGCGTGTGTGCAGCCGTGTGCGTGCACACACATGTGCGCCGTGCGCCTCTCCGCGCATGAATGCTTTTAAGCATGCATGTGTGTATGTTGCTTTCGGAGAAGAGAGCGGCAGCAGCGGGCTGCGTGTGCACACGAGTGGGGGTTGAGCGTGTGAGGGTGTGTGTATCGTCAGATCACCAATATTATCCACACGCCCATCCTCAGCTACAGTCTGCCCTTCCGTCTCCTAGTCTGTGTATTTCCCAACACTGAAATATCTGACTGCCAACCATAGGAAACCAGCCAGCACCACAACAGCTTGTCTCCCCTAATGAATCAAAATATCACCGTCCCTTTGGCCGGCATGACAAGAACCAGCCTCTCCGCGCATTTGCCCAGTGTGAGACAACAGCATTGCTCACATGCGTTCACGTTGTAGGTTATGCAAAATAACATGGGGAAAGGTGAGAATGAGAGTAACGACACATTTGTGTTATCGACACTGTTTGTACCATAGCTGGAATAAATAATAATAAATAAGAAATCGACCGATGATCACATAGACTACGTAAATAACACTGATCACCAGTCGTTTTATTTCATATTATTCATCCCAGCTATATCGACAGATGATGCCATCAAACCGCATCATTCTCAAATAAGGTTTGATTAATCCATAGACAGGGCCACGAAGGGAGGGGAGGGAAGCAACAAGAAGAAATAGGCTGAAGTCAAAGCACAAAGATCCCCCGTGCCATGCAAACACGCATCCAGCGCCCAAATGGACTGCGCCGCTGCACATACCTGGTTGTGTGAAATCCCTCGCAGGACGCCAATCGCAGTGAGCGAAGCGAGCCGTGTGGAGCCGATTCCCCGGTTACAGCGAATGGTCGGTGCGAGGAGAGCAGAGATGCTGGCTGGCTGGGAGGGGAGGGAGGGGAGAGCGGCTCGGTGCGCAGCTGCCTGCTAATACCAGAGCGCACAGCATCGCTCCGCGGCCGTCAGACACCACATCCCACAGCCCTGCCTCCCCACAGACACACACACCTCTCTTCCATGCCACATTCCTTCTTCCCTTCCTCCCTCCCTAGCTCCTCTGCTTTTCCCCCGTTCCCGTTTTGCTGAAGATGTGAACCGTAGGTGCTCTCTTAAAAAAAAAAAAAAAATATCCCGCTTTGCTCCACGGATGACACACACTCACACACAGGCACACGCACACTCACTCACACACCCCCTGCTTGCAGACAGTGTCACAGCACGGGGGTGTCTGGTCCAGAGCGGGCTGCAAAGGGAGGTGATGGTGATGGAGAGGCAGATGGCGGTGCTGCTCCTGGCTGCCCAGACTGAAGCTCTGCTCCCTGGCTGGAGAATGTCTGTCCCTCCCCTGAAAGAGCTGGGAGTCTCTCTCTCTCTCTCTCTCTCTAGCTCTGCTCACTGAGCCGGGCTGAGAGAAATGAGCTCAGTCACACACACACAGACGCACGCACGCACACACACACACAACGAGACGCCTTGAGTAAGTGAGAGAGAGAGAGAGAGAGAGAGAAAGAGAGAGAGAGAGAGAGAGAGAGGAGGAGGAGGAGGAAAGGGGAAAAGGAGGGTGCATTGAGGATGAATATAGGTTGTGTGTGTGTGTGTGTTTGTGTGTGTCCCTTAAGCAAAATAACTGGAGATCCTATTAAAATAGAAGGATACTATACAAATACCATAGCACTTCCTACAGTAATGATAGAAGATACAGTAAGGTCACTATAAACCCACTGTTGAGCACCACAGACACGCATAGGTTCCTATTGGAATATTATGACTATTGTAATAATTGTTCGTTAAGTGTGTGTGTGTCGTGCACGTGTGTGCGTGTTAGTGCTTGTTTGTGCGCATGCATGGGTTTGTGAAAATGCCTAAGGGGCAACAAGAGTGCAGTTTTTTTCAGTTCTGTCAAACACACACACACACACACGCACACGTCTCACTCACATTTATGAGCTGAGCCAACCTCCAGCCTCTACCGACAACCATTCCCCTCTGTATCCATCATCATTCTCCTCCCAGCCCCCCCTCCCTACACACACACACACACACACATACACACACATACCACAAACAGCCGCACACGTACTCACACATCATCTAATTACGGCTCTCACTGGAAATTTCAGTCATACATGATTGCTCATTCGGGGTGCAGATTATTCATCAGTGTACTCCGGTGTGTTAAAACATCATCAGCGTCACGAAACGCACGTGGGCAAATTATACAGCTGTAAAAAAAAAAAAAAAAACCAAAAACCCCTATCAATTAGGCCATTTGGAATGAAAATATCGCACATAATAATGGCAGGCAATTGCAGGCAATTTTAGCCAACTGCTTTAATTTGTAGCTGTGTGACACGCACTAATTGAGATTTTAATTTCACGTTGACAGGATCAAATGAAAACGGACGCACTGGAATGAAATGAAAACATTTCGGGTACTGTGTCACATGACCGTCCACATCGTTCTCTCACTCTCCAGCTTTGATGGTGATGAGACACTGAAACAAAATCTCTCTCTCTCTCTCTGTTTCTCTTTCCCTGTGTGTGTGTGTGTGTGTGTGTGTGTGTGTCTGTCATTCTTGCTCTTTCTCTCAGCCGAGATGTGTCATGCGTCCCTCCAACAGCCACTAATTGTCTGGCCTTCCAGCGAAATCACATTTTCTCTCTCTGTCACATGGTAGAAAGGAGAAGGGTGGAGGAAGAGGTGTGTGCGTGTGGTGTGCGTGTGTGTGTGTTGGGGTGGTGGTGGGGGGTTTATACTGTGGATGGCCGCTGTTTGCCCCCTGCTGGTGACAACAGCAACAGCAACCTGGAACCTCAGCTGCCTCAGAGCCAAACTGACCCAAATGATCCCTCCCAATTAGCGCAGTTGTGTTCAACCGAAGATGGCAGAACAAATGCTGATTTATTTTAGCTTTTGACATGGTCCAATTCAAGCGTAATGTGATCTAAGACTAGGGTAACTGAGGAAATTATTAGCGTCGTGCACAGATTATAGAGTATTCCAACTGTACAACATTTATCATGTACAGAAGTTCTGCAATTCACAGTTAATGCCTACACTATCAGTATAATATGAGAAGCAATTTCTGCTAAATACCACAAACGCCTAATGCTGCTCTGCTGGACGCTCCCCTCTCCCACCACATTTTCATTCCTCCCTTTCTCTCCATCTCAATCTCCTTCTCCCTCCCTTTCTCTCCTAGGTCATCTCACACACACACACACACTCTCACTCTCTCCCCCCTTTCTGGGAACAGAGACCATAGCTCCTGTGCCTACAGCTGCCAAGGGACAGGAAGCCAAGACTCCTGAGGTTTCTCGCCACCTCCCTTTCTCTCTCTCTCTCTCTCTCTCTCTCTCAAGTGTGTACTGCCCTCTCTTCTCGTGGCCAAGCTCATGTAACCAATATCATCCATCTCTTTCTCTGTGTCTCTCTCTCCAGTGAGTGTGTATGTGTGTATTGCTCTCTCCTCTATTGGCCAAGCTCCTGTGACCATTATTATCCCTCTCTCTGGGTGTTTCCGAGTCCCTCTCTCTTCCGCTCTCTCTTTCTACCAAGGGGTGACTTCCCCCTCCTCCTCTCTTGGCCCAGCTCTCGCCACTGCTCTACATCACAGACAGAACCAGAGAGGGGGCAGCACTGTAGCTCTTGCTGTACTGTCAAAATATATGATTGTGTGTGTGTGTGTGTGTGCGTGTGTGTGAATCGATGCATGTGTGTACCCACTTATGTGCGTACATGCATGCATACGTCTCTCATCAAACCCAAATGTTGGTTTACTTTTCTGACCTGTAGAAGTGACGCTAAATGCTGAGCTGGCGTGCACGGGTGACTTTTGGAGATACAAGACACGTGTGCTGGAGAAAGGTCACGGTACGAGAGTTGAAGCTTTCATCTTAACCTGGAGGAATCAAAAACACTGTACCACAGTCTCCCGAGGCAGACCTTTATCCT
The DNA here is from genome assembly GCF_046629955.1 of Centroberyx affinis. Classification (NCBI taxonomy): domain Eukaryota; kingdom Metazoa; phylum Chordata; class Actinopteri; order Beryciformes; family Berycidae; genus Centroberyx; species Centroberyx affinis. The sequence goes on along the minus strand of NW_027281903.1, from coordinate 37,153 downwards.
CCAGGGGCAGAAACACGGGAAGGCTGGTGCTAATGAGACAGGCAGATGGCCTTTATACGGCCCTTTTCTGGTTGAAACCCTCCCGTCGTAGCATAGAGGGATAGCCGTGGGCTTATGTGGCATTAAATCTAAGGCATGACCATCATCTTGAAGAACAATATTCATTCATTTATGTTGGGGAGGGAGCATGTTAAAGGAGTCTATCCAGATCACACAGCTGTCGACACACAGCTGGTATTGATTCACATTGCCTTCAGCACTAGGACAGGATTAACATTTTCACTGTATTAGCACCTAGTGAACTACCGAGTTTAATACTGTTGCCTGGGGTCTGAGGAGTAACAAAGGAGGATCGTTGTGAATGAGGCAGGGAAGAGGTTGAGTAAAGATGGTGGCAAAATACTACATATATTGACCCATATAACCAGTCTGATAATGATGTCTGGAGATTGTGATCCAGTGCAATCACACTGCAAGCAACCAGTTGCCAGAGGTCCATTAAAGTTTTATGACCTGAGAGAGAGATGTCAGATGCTGTTGACCATGGTCATCAATGTTTCCCAATTTATCAGCAAGGAAAAGTTGTAGCTGAACTACTAGGCGACGCTGCCTGTCAGCATCCAATCACATACTAACATTTCTCCATGTCTCGCCTATCTCTACAACACAACTGGTAATACAGCTCGCAATCAGCTAGCTTAAATTGGTCAAAGGAATGCTGAGTTAGTTAATGACACAATCCACAACTTATTTGAACGTCTAAAAGTGGGGAATTTTCTTGAAAACCTGCAGCTTTTTAAAATGTTCTTAACTTGTCATGACTCAAAATAGGGGTGCAATATATGAATATATATATAAAAAAACTTCACAGCTTCAAACATATAAAATGCACGCATAGTTACTGTTAATCCTCAAAAGCTCTTCAAAAGGTCAAAAGCTCGGAAAAAACATTTTAGGGTGAAAAAACAGGCTTTCAATACAATTAATCACTAGATAAAGAAAGTTTCAACAGGGCGTGCTACACTGCAATCATGGATTGGGCCTTTAATACATGTCAGCAGTAGAGTGGGGGGAGCAAGATGAGGTAAATGCGCAGAAGGTGTTGTCAAATATGAGAAATCTATTGGCTTTCCAGGGGGCCCAGGTTCATTAAGCCCTTCCTTTTGTGATGTGGGATCTCACTTGCTTTGGGCCTCGACCAGTAGTTTGAGAAACACTAGTCTATGGGTTCAATATAAATCGAGAGAAGCTATGGATCAATCAGAGGGTGAGTGTAAGTCCCTGGCAGAGTCCAGAGTCCTCTCCTCAATCCTCCCAACTGCTGCATTGCAGATAAAAACCCTCCTCTGCCAGACCTCTTACACACTACTGGGACCAGCTAACCTCCTACACTCTGTACATTACTCACTAAATCATATTAGGTAGTATAAATTCTTCAGCTACATAGGCTATCAAACTCCATCATATCAAATTGAAAAATACTGCAAATCTACTATTCACAGTACACTAGACAATATAGAGTATAGAGTGAATAAGGAGGAAAGCATTGAGTGCATGTATGTCATTAAGGTTAGCAAGTGGGTACCTTCCATTGTGAACGTCCAACTGAACTGACACCTTAATGAAAACATTTAATTCTATTATATAGTCTATTAATCACATAGTTTGCTGCCTGCTACCAACTAATGTTGGACAATGATTAAGGCAACAACTATAACAGACTTGGTACCTGTAAAATCTTCAAACCAGATGTATTGTATATACAGTAGTATCAGTGGGTTATGGCAACTCTAATGACCATAATGCCGTGCAAATGACATGATGGTAAAATTAACAAATCACACATGCACACATCAGCCTTCAGGTTTCAATATGGATTGAATGAAGTATGTTGAAACTGCCATTTGATGTTGAAAATCTTCAAATGCTTCGTGCTACAGTGTGGAGGATGTATAGTCTACTGTTATTCTACTGAATTATGTATATACTTAACAGAATCCAGACATAGCAAAGCAATTTGTCTTCACTGAATTACAGTACATTCGCCCTGCTTCAGTGAACTAATTATCATCCTGGCTGTTGACTACGGCAGGTAAACCAGGCTGTTTTGAAAGAGAGTGTGAGCCTCAACACTTCAAACCTTAATGGGCTGGGAGCTTATCCTTGGAAAACAGCATGTCTACCCCCAGACGACAAACTGTCCTGCGCCTGTGAAACCATTGCCTTTTCTGAGTGGAATACTTGACAGCTAGGATCAGTGTAATTATTCTTGCTGCTCACAGTGGCTCACAGCAAAATTGTCTCAATTACTGCTGCTGTTTACACCCTAACTAACTGTGATTAGCCGTCAGTCTGGAGTTGAGGGTGATTTGTCAGATGGTAATGCACAGTGGTAAACGAATGATGGTAACTCCATGTGGCTTCACGATTGTTTTCTTGATTGTTATAATGGGGACGCAGGCTGTGGCACTGTTTGACACCTGTCATTTCCAGAGGCAGTAACATTCTCATACATGGCATCACCTGGCACTGGTGCTGGGGCTGAGCATGCCCGGATATTACTCCACTACGACTACTGATAGTGACATGGGCCAAGTTGGCTTGCCTCTGAAAATGGCAGATATGGTGCAATATGATGCTTGAGTCTTTCCAATCTTTTTGGCTGTCGTTTCATAACCTAAAACTCTTTGAGTGGAAATGCTTGGTATAAATGTAATCTATTCCACTATCAGAATAGAATAGACTAGAATAGAATAGGTCTTTGTTAGCCCCAAGGGGAATTTGTTTTGCACATAAATGACATTTGGCTAGGACTACAGATGAAAACTAGCCCTTTTGGCGAACTGTGGAACATTTACCAGTCTTAGTATTGTGATTATATGCTCAGCATCATCAAATCCATCATGTGGACAATGTTATTAAATTCTGCATCAAATTAATCAATGAAATTTGACTTGACAGCAAGTCTATACCTGTGATTTGATTTGACTTGGCGTGACCTAACAAATGGGGACTTGAGACTCAATTTGAGAATTGCCCCTTTGGCTCGGGACTTGACATCAAATTTGAGAACGACTTGTGACCAGCAAGGGTGACTTGGCCTCACCGCTGGGTAGTGGTGCTGCTGAATGATTCAGCCTTCACCACAGGCTAGGAGTTACCCATCTCTCTCTCACAAATGCTAGTACACCCAAACGCATGCACACATACACACACACACACACACAATCACCAGAGCATAGCCCAGAGGTGAAAACCTGTTGCATACCTTTCCTGTCCTCAGCTCCCCTCACTTGCAGCTGAGTAACTACAGCAGGACACACACACACACACACTCTCTCTCTCTCTCTCTCACACACACACACACACAAACAAACCATTATGATACATTGTGCACAACCATGATCCCTGAGCTCAAATATTTCACCCAGAATTACTTTCCCCATAAATGGCATGGAGTCAACTATTCACATAAAAAGTCACCTACACATAAATATGTGACAAACAAACATACACACACACACACACACACACTCAGAGACCATTACCATAACATAGCACACAAGCATCACCACTAAACCCAAATATTTCACACAGAATGACTTCCGATCCATAAAACAATGACATTAAGCTACCACAGAGCCAACCAATCACATACAACCATATGCACACAGCAACAATATATCTCTCTTATTTTCTTTCTCTCTTTCTCTCTCTCTCTCTCTCTCTCTCTCTCTCTCTCTCTCTCTCTCTCTCTCACTCACACACACCCACACACTCAGGTACTGATGCCTGATGCTCCAACAATGAGAGAATGTTGATTATCATGAAAATTAGCTCTGAGATCTGCAAAGGCTCTCTACAGTACAGTGTTGGCTGCACGGCTGTGTCAGCACAGCACTTCCTGTTTACTGTTTAGTCCCACCGCAGGCTGCAGACACCAGATAACAGCAGCACAAAGCATGCTGGGAGATAAAAGCGCCGCAAAGTGTGCTGGCCCCTGTAGCGCCTGTCGTTACCCGATGTGGCATCAGTCAGTATTACTGCAGAGAATGGTGATCCCCAAAACAACCCCACACATCAGAGAAAGAGGGGATGATGGAGAAAGAGAGTGAGAGGGTTTGATATACACTCAATATATGGTTAAACATGTACACAACATTGTAAGCATAGCGCCTTCAACACTCTCCTCTCCGCAACCAATCGAAATTCTGCCCCATGATATGTAACCTTGCCTGAAACCTGCTTGAGGAATGGCAGCAAGTGTGTATGGAGGCTGTAGTGTGCCAACCTAATTATTAGTTAGTGATTCAGTTCAGTGATTATTGATTAATTAATAGATACACACAAAAACACACTGCAATTAAAAAACTGTTACTAAAAACAGTAATGTTCGTTAAATGTCAATTAATCAATTAATAATTCCATTTCATTATTCTGTCTTTAAATGATGAACTTGAAAAAAGGTATTTAAATTCTACTTTTGTTATTCCATTACTAATGTGTTTTCCTATTCATATTCCATCTCACAATTCATTTGTCTACTGCTTTACCATTTACACTGTCTGCTTGAGCCACACTTCATTTCTAGATGACTCTGTTTAATTAGGCAAAATGCACAGGAGCTGCTGCTGGTCTCTCATCCTCTGCAGTCAGCAGGCTTTAGCATATTACTAATGCTAGCAAGCCAGCACAATGTCAAGGACGGGGATCCTTCAAATTTAGCCTGGTGTGGCAGACCAGGAGCACTAACCTGTCTGTCTGCCATCACAATCCTCCTCCAACCCATAAACAGAGTAAATCAGTGGATGGTAGGAGCTAGCATTAGCCGTTAGCCGGGGATTAACTTTAGTTTACCACCATCAATTAGCTTGTGAGCTACCCATAATTAATCACTGAAACAAGTATATAATAATTAGGTTGGCACAATAGAGCCTCCATAGATCTGAGGCTAGAGAAGTGGACTTGTAATGGAGTAGGCCACAGATTGGAATTCCCAATACATCAGCTAAAACATTGGGGGCAAGTGCTGGGATTGCCACTCGGTATCAGTTACTCTGGTTTCAAAGTTTGTTGTACCCTTGAGCAAGACACTTATTCCACATTCAAGTTAAAGGGGGCAAGTCATGAAAAGTAATGGGTATGGTTTGATAGAGAAACTCACAGATAAGTGTGAGACTTCGTCTGAGAGGCCAACCTGTAATCTGGTTCAGTCCTCAACACTGACAAGATGTATTGGGGCTATGTATGTGGAGCAATCTCTCAGAGAGATATGGAAGACATATAGGAGATATCTTTTTCTTCTTCTAGACGTGAGGACTTGTATTACAGCTGGAGTCAATTAAAATGCACCTCTCGGTAAAGTAAGATTGAGGCACAGTTCAACAGGTTGTAGAACTTTTTAGACAGGTTTTTTACCCGTTTCTCATGAGCCTTGATGCTGAGGAGGGCTTCACACCTTGAGCGGACTAAATGACTGTGACTGTAGCTGCACAGTATGCTGGAATTAAGGCTGAGATACCTATTCAATCCAAAAAGGTCACACCCATTCCTCAAATATTTGTGGTGGGACCAATTCTCTGCTGAGTCCTCCGAAAGAGTTGAGTCAGCATTTTTTATGGGGTACAACACCGGCAGAGAGGTTGCTGTAACTTGTACTATCCACAGAGCAAAAAGCCGCCAAAAGGAATATCACTTCACCCATGGGACCAGCATCATTAAGATAGTGTGCAGACTTACACATGAACACACAAAGATGCACACACACACACACAAGCTCTAATCAGCAAATTAGACCTTGCTTGCACAGGTAAAAGTTTTATGAGTGAGCCAAAGATTATGCAGATTCTAAGATATGGTTTACACACTGACGCACATGCACACGCAGATAGTAACACACACATTGCTGCAAGCCCACACAAGCATGTACATCTCACACACCTCACACATACACCCAATGCACGGAGGATGTGTTGTTTAATAGTACCAACTCCTGGCTGAGTCCTGGCTGGAATGAAGCTGTAAGTGTCTGTGCGTATGTCTGTCGTTGGAGAATATGCCCGCCGTTACAACAGACTAATTACGTTTCAGGCTCAGTGATAAATGTGGCTCCGCAGTGATTTACCTGCAGCTGCCCTCACAGTATTCAGCCTGTCTTTTCTCTCTCCCTCTCTCTCTCTCTCTCTCTCTCACACACACACACACAACAAGCAGAATTCACCCTCAGAGCAATTATCGTGGCATTCTACTGTATGTACTTGTGTTATTAATCTCTTCACCGACTTTGCTGTGACAATAAAGCACTTTCTGCGGTTATTTACAGAACAATTCCCGGCCAATGGGTTTTACGGCACCCTATAATTACAGTCACAAATAAGCTGACGTATAGAAATTCAGCAGTCCAAAGCGTGAGTGGGCTTGTTAATAGGGGGTTAGCCTATGGCGCTGGATGTCAGCCTAAACCCTACAGAACCAGCACCTGGAACACCTACCTAGACCATCATGCTATACGCTACACACTACACGCTACACTTGACACACATGCATGCATTTGTGTCGTGTTCATGCTTTTTCAATGGTGAAGCAGAAACTGGCATTAGACTGGCCTATAGATTAAAGTGAGCGGGCCAATATCTTCCAGTAAAAACACAGCTAAAACACCTAAACCTATTTAGGTGAAAAGGAGTGGATTAATATTTCACCTTTAAAATATAACACAGGATAAATTTGCCCAAAAACACCAAAAATGCATTCTCTAAACAAGCCTGTTAAATGTCAAGTGCAAAAAAACAAAAACAAAATAAGACGCATGCAATAATAAAGGAAAATACATATTTAATTTTTAAGCACAATGCACTGTCCCACTGTTACTATTGAGACTGACCAGAAGAAAAAAAAACAAGCAGACTGTGATCAGCAGAGGAGGGGAGCAGACCCGCTGGGACAAGAAAAAGTGGGCTCGCTAATGTTCAAATGTTCAAAAAGCGTACAAACAAGCAACTCTCTCTCTTTCTTTCTCTTTCTCTCTGTGTGTGAAGCAGGCACTAGCTGACTGAGGAACAGAAACAAGGCCCGCCCCCTTCTCTTCTGAGTTCAATGAGAAAAGACAGTCAAGTTGATTTGAACATGTTTTCTCCACAAGTATAGTAATACTATTTAAATGACTGAATAATATTGAAAATAAGGAACAAATATTGTTTTAAAATGCATTATTCATGCTTTGCCAAATATGGCAAATATTCAGATTTGGGAACATCCCTAGCGTCTGCGCCTTGTGCTGTTATAGCATAAAAACAAAAAATGTATAATGTACCGCAATATTATGGAAGATATTTTGTACATAATGATTTAATGTTTTCATGCCAACACAGGTAAAAATTTTAATACTCAACCGCCTAAGGCTTAAGTTCCATATAGGTCTGAGGTATTGGTATTGGATATGTGTATTCATATGGATGTTTTCTTATGGATAGCAGAAAGTATGCTGCACTGGAGCCTTTTTGTGTCTTGGATTTTGTAATATACTGGGTATGGCACGGTGGCTCAGTGTTTAGGTCTGTCCTGGGATTGAATCTCGGCCCTGGTCTTTTATGTGTTGAGTTTGCATGTTGTCCCTGTGTTTGCCTGGGTTTCCTCTGAGTGCTCTAGTTTCTTCTCACAGTACAAACACATGCAGGTCAGGTGAATTGCAGACTCTAAATTGCCCATAGGTGTAAATGTGAATGTGTGTTTGTCTATCTGTGTTTGTCTGTCTGAGATGGACTGGCGACCTGTCCAGGATGTTCCCCTGCCTTCTGCCCAATGTATGCTGGGATAGATTCCAGTGCCTCTGTGACCCTGAATAACAATTAGCGGGTATGGAAAATTAATTAATATAATACACTGTAGGCCTTCGTTTGCCAAGCCACTGCGCTGTCCGTGGTTCTGAATCAACTGTTTCCAGAGTGCCTGTTTATGTGGTTTATGTTTATGTAAATGTGAATGGCCTAATTTGTATTTGTTTAATTTGTTTGGATTGGGAATGGTCAGTCTGATCTGATGTTTACTGTCTGAGTACTTGTGCACATTTTTGTTTTATTTTGTGTGAATTTTGTTCCCTTTTTTTATGACACTTTTCTGTTTTACTTTACTTTTCACTTTTCTCAATTCAATTCATTTATTAATGACCACACGACCAAGGTCGGTGGAATTTGTTTTCGATACAGCATGGTGGGTACGCTCAATTCAACAGTGTCAGTAACATCATAGACAGATATCAGCATCACATTAGACACATGACTGGCACAACAGACAATATACACAGATTACCACAAGACAGAAATCACAGACAATATTTACAAAATTTACACAAGAGTTTTAAAGTGCAGGTACATTTGTAAGGGTTAGTGAGAAGCGTTCAGAGTCCTTATTGCAGTGGGGAAAAAACTGTTTTTAAAATGGGATGATTTGGTGGGCAGAGACCTATAGCGCCTCCTAGAGGGCATCAGTTGGAAAAGGGGGTGAGCAGGGTGAGAGGGGTCAGAGATTATTGTTTTTGCTCTTTTGATTGTGCGTTTGTGAAATAGTGATTCAATTGATGGGAGGGAGGTGCCAATAATCGTGGAAGATTTATTGACTATGAGCTGCTGTTTTTTGCGTGTGTGACTGTCCGAGCTGCCGTACCAGACTGTTATGGATGATGTTATTGTGTCGTCTGCATATTTAAGAATGGTGACTGAGCTGTGGTGGGATGTGAAGTGGTTTGTGTAGAGGAAGAAGAGCCAGGGTGAGAGGACGCAACCCTGGGGCGCGCCTGTGCTGAGGGTCAGAGGTCGAGATGAAAGGCTATTCATCTTAACCCTCTGTTGCCTTCTCCACAGGAAGCTCCGGATCCAGTGGCATATGCAGCGGTGAATATTCATGTCCAACAGTTTATTGAAGAGACTGATCGGGCTTATTGTATTGAAGGCCGAGCTGAAGTCGATGAATAGGATGCGGGCATAGGTGTTGGATGACTCTAAGTGTTGTAGTGTGTGATGGAGGGCTAAGTTACTGGCGTAGGGAGGTGTTGAAAATGTTAGTAAACGTTGGAGCCAGTTGAGCTGCACAGTGGTTGAGAACAGCTGGACTGATCCTGTCCGGGCCTGCTGCTTTCCTCTTGTTTGTTTTCCTGAATGTGGCCCTCACCTCCTCCTCCTGGATGTAGAATGGAGGGGGTGGAGGGGGGAGGGAGGAGAGTAAGGTGGGACTGGAGACTGTTCAAACCTCCCATAGAACTCATTGAGTTTGTCTGGGAGGTCAGTATCGATGTCAGGTGTGGGGGAAGTGCTTTTGTTTGTAATTGGTCATCACCTTTAATTTTTTCCAGACTGCACCAACAGCTTGTCTGCATTTCCAGATACTGCTGATTTCTAGATATGTCTCTTTCCGGTAAACAGCACATTTCTGTTGATGACTCATCCTGCACTCGGGGGCGTACACAAAAATTTAATCAAATGAAATTTTGATAACCATTCGAATTATTCTCATGTATGTCTCCTCCTCTCGTTCCTCTGACCCAGAGTCAGCACACACTGTTTTAGCCTTCATGCGGCTCCGATGCAGGATCCACGATGAAGACCCTCCGGCTCTCTGTCTTGTCCAGGCATTGCTTGAATAACATTTGTGCACTGATGGCATCCAAGTGGAGGATGCGAAGAGTCGATGCATTTGTTGAGCACAGCCTTGCCTTTTGGTCATGCACATCTATACTGTAGACAAAAACAGCAAACATAATGGAAATATCAGTGCTGATCGCAAATGAGCAATATACAATATACACACCGTTATAAATGTACATGTTTATTTATATTATGGATTTTTACATACCTTAGTGCTGTTGTCCATCAAAGTCTCAGTTTTTTTCTTCTGGTCAGTGCTGATGGTGACAGTGGGATGGCGGGATGCATTGTGCTTAAACATAAAATATGTTTTGTTGTTTTTTTCCTTTTATTATGGCACAAGCATATTCACTTGTTTTATGTGAGACGCCTCCTGGGGTTTGGCTATTTTTAAAAGGCAGGTTACACATGCAGAGGTGCAGACATTACTGAGGAAATAACTATGAATGTGGCGACATCCTATGTCTCCATTGTAAAGACCTATTCGGACGGGATTCATTTTACAGGAGGAGGTGTAATGTAACCATTACTGAAGCATCCGTAATTTTAGTCCTGTCTCAATCTGCCATGTCAATCATTTTTATGGATTGCGTGTGCCCGCACCAGTAAAACTCCCAGCCTCTTCTACCTGCAGTAAAATGCTGAGTAATAAAAACCTCAAGTAAAACTAGTACTGTCTGAATTGACATCCCTGAGATTGTTGGCAACATACTGTGTCATTTCCCTCACATTCTGGTGTTCACCCCAAGATCATCCGACCTAAAGTTTCAACTCTGGTCCAGTTGCAACTTTCCTTCTTGCAACCACGCTGTATTGTTATTGTTCGAGCACGTCAACGTCAATTGCGGAAGTTAAATATGATACATGACAAGGCATAACTTTAATGGAGAGAACACTCCCATCTCTGTAATTTTGGAGACTGAATACAGAGATCTCTTATCCCATGCGAACTGTCCACTAACATTACAGAAACAGATTTTACACATGTGTCCTGGGTTTACTTTACACATGTTGTCCTTAAAACTAATCCCATCCAAATATATTATATATACTATATATATAATACTATGTAAATTCTTGGCGTAATCGAGGTTTGGTCAGGACTTGCAGGTCTAGATGTGATGTTAGGTAGGCGTTCCCAGTACTGGTTCTCTAGTATATTGGCAGGCCTCCCGCCTAACAGGTTGCTCCTTATCTATATTTTACATTCTCTCTGCCAGGCGATCTGTAAGCTAGTCTTTATTCCCGCATGGTGCGAACAGAGATCCCCCTCTGCTCTCATCAGTCATGTCATTATGCTAAGCTTGTGATTTCCATCAGGTTTGTGTAGGCAGGTAGTCTTAAGTCAGGTTATTGAGAGGAAGGAGGACAGATTATGGGACAGTAAACAAGAGGATTTTGGAAAGAGAGGGAGAGGCGAGGTGGGACTGTAACAGATGGTCCTTCTCTGGACTTCCTCCACAGGCTGTAGCCCTGACTCTGCCCTCTGCCATGTCCCTCCCCTACCACCCACACACACAAACACATACTCACACAGCCAGTATTGCAGTACTCTAAATGCTTGTTTGACCACGGCTGACCAGGATATTATACTTCCTGTTTGTTTGCCCTGCTGAAGAACCTGAAACCCCACCAGCTCCACGGGTGCCGTTCTGTAGCTCTGACCCTCCAGGAGGGTGTAATGAGAAAATAAAGTTTCCCTGATAGGATCAATAAAGTATTACAATCTTATTAATACATTATTACTATTATTCCCACTAGGAGTGGCAAAAATTGTCAAGAAGCATACCTTGTTCTCTTTTAAACCTAACCATTGCTAATCATTATCTAAAACTAAGCCGAACTGTAGCTGATTTATTTCTATCCTTAACCTTCTCTGCCCATCTACACCTAACCAACTCATTCTTGATTAAAGCTAACCAAAATTTAACTAGTCAGTTTATGTCAGCTTGCCTGCTACATTGGCTCCAGTTTTCCACAACAGATTAGTAGTAGCTGGACTGAGATCACATTACTACCTTGGATATTTGTATTAATTTGTTCTTGTTTGGGACCGCACAGCCCTGGCCAAGTCACAGCTTCACCATGTGTTCACCACACACACATGCAGCCAGATCTCAATTTTCAACACAGCTCATTCCACTGCTGTGCAGCTTTGTTCATTTGCTAGAGAACAGTAAAACAAGAGATCCGAGGCACTCCTCATGAGGTTAAAAAGCAATTAGCTTGTTCATTGAACGAGCTACCTCCTCCTGTTAACATATACTAATTGTAGGCCTTGTCTTAAAGCTCTTGTGCATTGTTGCAGAAATAGAAAGAACAAAATATAACACTGCACGCCGCTGAGGTTGGAAGATCACAATGAAGGTGCCTGCTGAGGCTCTCCCTCCAAACCAACTCCAGTTACAGTTATAGACTTTCTGAAAGAACAAAGCTAAAGGGAATGCTCTAAATTATGATTAATCATTTGAGAACTTCTTTGCATTTTAATTAAACCTAGTGATGCATGAGAGCAAACCAAACTCATTTTCACTCGAAGAAATTTGTAATCATTATCTGAAACAGAAACAAATTTCCCCAGCAATTTTCCCAACAAATAACTTTGAAACTAATTACCAACACGTAAATAACTATCATCATTGAGACAACATACTCGCTGAATGAAAACACAGATAAGGGATCTCAACAATCAAAGGAAGTCCTGGCACACACACACGCACACACACACACACGCACGTGCAGCATACACGCAAACACATACACACTCCAACACTCCACCATGCATATACACACATAAACAAGTGCAAATACCCATACACACACATTCAGTACACTAAACAGATTAATACACACAGGTTCAATTGTGCATGTTTCCTCAATGGTTGGATGGATACATAGTCCCTGTCTCTGCCACACATCCACACTAACAGTGAAAGCTAAGATAGATTGTTGCATACCCATATAACACTGTGGGGATTGGCTTTGGTTTTTATTGGGCCTGTTATCCTTGGGCAGGATACAACCAGTTTAAGAACAAGACTGCCAAGTATCACACACTCACACAGAATTACATGCACACAGTCAAACAATCATTCAGTGTGGTTTAGTTATTCCATATCCAAAAACATAATTTTCATTCACAGAGTTTACACTGTGCTGGACAGTCTTTGCTTTCTGAAAAGGTTGAAAAGGCCTCTAAAACAACATTTAGACCAAACAACACTAAAGTCTGCATGACTCCATTAAAACTAATATGAATGAAATTATTTTAGCCAAGGCGGCAAGCAGCTCCTCCAGGAAACGAGGCCAACCATGCCAATTTACAAGTAGAAGAAACACTTCTAAGCACAGATGGACTGTGTCATGTGTTAATGACAATTTGTTATAAGCATCAAAATGCAAGATGTGTTCTCATCTTGTTCTCCGAGATGTGACACAGTATACTCTTAGAGCAGATATTCCCCAATGATACTTATATTATTGTGTATTTCTGTTTTATTTTCTGTTGCTCCCTTCAAGAACAAAAAAGAAAATCAAGAAAAATACCGCTGCCATTGCTAAATGATAACACTCAGGCTGTGAAGAAAGAATATAGAAAAGACAAATGTAAATGGAAGGTTGACAAGCTGCAAGTGTCCTGCAGTATTATCAAGGACTTAACGCTGAAATACCAGAATGTGGTTAAGGATGCAAGAGAGGCTTATTTCTCTAACCTTATCTCCAAGAGCCACCATAACTCTAGGGTGCTTTTCAATATAACTGATTCAGTTGTTAACCCTCCTCTAATCACTGCAGTGAAGCCTCTCCTCCGAAAAGTGCAAAGAACCTTTAATGTTCTTTGCCAAAAACAGCTGAGGATCATGTAAGACTAACCACATCTCACCCTCTGACAGGGACCTATCCTTTACTGTTAGCAATTCTGCTGTGATGAGCTGTTTTGGAGCCGTTTGCCCTCTGGTCCTGGAGGAGATAGAGTCTCACATGAAGTCCTCTACCTGTCGTCCCTAGGTTCAAAGAGGTATTTGAATCAGTCAGTGTGAGCATTTTATCTATTATCAATAGCTCTCTGGCCAGTGGCATTTTTTCCTCTAGTTTTAGCTAGTCTTGACCCCTTGTCTCCTGCAAACTACAGGCCCATCTCCAAACTGACCATTTTTGAAGGTTTTAGAAAAAAGCTGGGGTAGCCAGTTTCTTTTTGTATTATTTGTTGAAAAATTCCTTAACAACCAGTCAGCTATCAGTAATTCAAATGGTCTGAGTGAAGAACAGGCATCTGTGAAAAAACCCTGCCTCTGTTGTCAGGCTCCCTACCTGTCCCTGTAGGCCTCAACCAATCAGGGGAGCTCTCTGCAAGGAGGTGTTCCTACTGACTGTCAATCACGCGGGCGCACAATTGAGTCTAGTCCTGACCAAACTGCAAGAAGATAAATATGCCCACAGAAGAAATTATGTGAAACAGCCACAACCCAAACTGAATACTGGGACTGGAATAAACTTGTGCAAGGAAGCCAGTTATGACGGAGAATCTTCCATTTTAATTGTTTAATTGTAGATCTCGGTTTGGCCTTCAAAGTAGGCATACTGTAGACCTCACCACTTGATTAGGGATAATTTCTAACCTTTAGTCATCTGGAGAAAGTCATCCGTGCTTTTATCTCTACTCAGTTACACTACTGTAACTCTCTTTATTCTTGCCTCAGTCAAAAGTCTCTCAATCTGTCTCCCCAATTTGTACAAAGTGCAGCAGCTATGATTATTACTGGAACAAAAAGACAAGATTACATCAAACCAGTTTTTGCATCTTTACATTGGTCATCTTCCAGAATTGATTTTAGAATCTTACTGATCACTTTTAAGGCATGGATGGGTCTAGTACCAAGCTATATCACAGACTTTATAACCCCATATGAGTCAGATTCTAGCCCGAGGTCCTCGGGCAGCTCCCTATTGGCTGTTCCAAAATGCAGATTAAAAACAAGAGGCGATCAGGCCTTTCCTATCAGGGCTCCTAGACTTTGGAACAGCCTGCCTGAGGAGCTCAGGATGACTAAATCTGTATCATCTTTATATCAAATTTCTATATCAAATCTAATTCACTTCTTAAAACTCATTTTATAGACTTGCTCTTATCTAGTGACCTTTTATTATTGTTTTTGATTTCCCTTGTATGAGGCTGCCTTGTTTTTACAGTTCTTACCTTGTTTTTATTGCTTTTGCTGTTGTTGTTTTTATCCTTTGTAAAGTACTTTGTAACTGTTTTGAAAGTGCTACAGTACATAAATAAATATTATTATTATAATTATTATGTTTTCCATTTTCCAAGATTGAGGATAATGACATGTATATGATTGTATATGATAATCATATACAACTATTTATTTCAGCAAATAAACTGTATTTCTTTTATTTATTTTGTTTAAAAAACCTTAATAAACATCTCAACAGAGATGGAGTGGCACTGTGAAATTGTGTGCTATGGCTGTAATGAGGGATGTTAGGGGCAGTTGTCAACTGCTGCTGCTAAATGGCATCACTGTAGGCACCAACAAGAGAACACTCAAAAGTCGAGATGAGTAACCCACAGGGCCACAGACCCCCTGCCAAAAAGTCAACCAGTTTGATAGAGAGTGAACGGAGCCAACGGGTCCTGGGGTCTGATGGATCTCCCCACACTACACACACTGCTTTAGCAATTTTGAAAAATGAGTTCACTAGCCTACTCCAATCGTCACAATGGCCCTCATTTATCAAACAAACACATGACCCAATTTAATCTTAAATTGAATGTGCACTCATTTCCACACAAAAATCTGTATTATCAATTTGAACTTGGTCATACCCATTAGGCTGGCCACTGGCTAGAAGACTGTTGGCCCCCGTTATTGACCCAGTTGATGAATGTTTCTGCACATTCTCTAATAAGCTTAATGGAACCATTGAATATGAGGAACATGTCCTGTGCTCTGTGACCTATACACTGACCCCAGGCCTGCACTGTTCTTCTTGTTAGCATCTAGGAATTCGATTGCGAATATTGAACAATCAATGAGAGTGTTACCCAGCCACCTCTTCTGACATCACTCAGGTGAACTAAAGCCTCCCTTTACACCTGGCATTAACTTTAACTAAAAATCCATTCTTGACAAGACAGTATTTTCTTAGCAAAGTTGCCTGCCACCTGTTTGATTTGTCAGGGTGTTTCCTGGCTCAGAATGGGCCTTTGGGGGGTGACTACGCATGACAGTAAGCATGATCATGCTTTAGCTACTGTCGTGCGTACAGAAATCTATGCATTTTCCTGTTATTTCTGACCATTTGATAAACAAAAATGTCTATTATGCTTGAGTAAATGAAACCCCAATTAACAAAACTGGTTTAAAAAAAATAATTTTATTACAACATTGGAAGGGGGGGAGGGGAGTGAGTTTGAGGGAGAGGGGTGTGGGGTTGAGGGAGATAAATGTGATTTCTAGGCTATTTTACTCCAGTTGATAACTTTAATGTGGGTAAGTGCAAGTGAATCTAAATTTAGGTCTTACCAGGTTGAGGTGCAAGTCGCTGTCCAGGGCGACATCGCTGAACACCTGACACTGTTATGGCAGGTAGCCTACTATTCTTTCATCTGTCTGTGTAACGGAGAATTCCTCCTGGCCCTCCTGCTGCAGTCATGGATCGCCTTGCTTTTTGCATCTAATTTCATGTCAAGCCATTTCTTTTTTCTGTGACATGCCCCAACGACAAATCACTATAGTCCTATAATATTCGTATAATACTCCGATAGGGACTTAGAGTGTCTGTGGTACTCAATAGTGAGTTTATAGTGACCTTATCATGGTATTTTTGTCTTCTGTAGTATCACTATAATATTCATATAGGGAATTATAGCTTTGTTGTGATATTTATTTCATCTAAAATGTATAGGAATACTATAGTAGTTTATCGCAAGGGAAGGCACAGTTAATTTTCCCCATTCCTTGGCTTTAGCAGGGCCTTTGATTCCACTATTGAATGATATTAAATATTATATGCTTTGGTTGATTTATTTCTGATAGTAGGGCTTCAATCTCAGAGCTGGTAGACTTCTTTTTAGTCTTCCGTGTCATTTTTATGAATGGAGCTTCCTGACATATGTGCCGGACCTCTAACCTTATATGAAATTATTGGGGCGTCAATTATGCAAATTCACAATTCTCATTAATGCGCATTCATTTAGAACAGGTGGAATTCATCATGTTTACGCAGGTCATTTACGACAGTTTTCTGAAGATACGAGCGTTTGGTGAATCTGACGTGGCACACTCGTACGAGTCCACATCATGAAAAAAGTATGAGAAATTTAAGATAAGAATATGAAAATATTCTTGCATGAGGCCCAATGTCCAGAGAATCAGGTATCAGGAGTTGCCCTTTCACACATGTAGCACACAACAGGAGATTGTCCGTGTCAGACGCGTTCTCACCTACTGGAAATACTCTGTTTGGTTTAGGCGAGGGGTGCAGGGGGCAGGACATGACGCAAAAAGTACGCTGCCTTGTAGTTCAGCGTTTTTAAGATTTTCACCAGAAATAAAACGGAAATCACAGGAAGTCCTCTTCCATTAGCGCTAGCTTCACAGCGAAGCCTTCAGGCCCAGTCCAAACAATGCAGCTTAGCTGGCTGCGTTTTATCCAGCGCCAGCCGCATGTGTAAAATATAGCAGCTATGGATGAGAGGGGAGTTGACTGCTGGAAGTCAAAGACGTTGTATTTAAGTTTATGTTCTGCTTGTTCAACAGTTGTTTGATAAATTGCTATTAAACACATTCGGAGAGGATTTGAATTGCTCTTTTTATTCTCAATTCTTATCATTTTGGCGCTGGTGATTTTCCTTTGGCGCTGGCTAAAACCTCTTTGGGGGGCACCAAAAATTCATCTATGCAGGAAAAACCCTGTTTGTGAGCACTTCCTGGTTGGATTCACACATGAAAGTTTATTTTTGCTTACATAGTTGCTCCATGTGGATTGTAAATGCATCACATTTACACAGTGTCCATGCCAAATGTGTCTCTGACCAACTCTGGAGGTGGTTTGGGTGTTGGACCTTAAATGCGTCTTGGAGCATTTGCCAGCCAGTTTGCAGTAAGGTTGATAGTGCACAAAAATAAAGTCAAACTTTAATTGCTTACTCAAAACATATGTTAGATAGTAACCTAATTAGATAATGTACCCAGAAAGGTCTGTTAGTCAAATTTGATTTATTTTTCTCGCAGGCTGTTTTCTGGCTGAGGGTTTTAATTGAGGAATCATGCAAGTCGATGACATTCAGGGCCAAATACTGGTCTCTTTATACAGTAATCTCATTTTCACTATAGAGTAAGCTCATTATTTTTTCCAATGTTTGCATGCAATGATTTTTTTGGCCTCTATTTAACCAGATTAGTCAACTCAGTTTTTCAAATTATTTCAGTCATCAGCCAATGAGCAATAGCCACAGGTCCTGTGATGAGCAGGGCAAATATTTGCATGCATAGTTTTTATTTAGCAAAATTGTCCAACGGCAATGTTTTACAAATATTACACTGAAATAACACAACTTTTAACACAGCCATTTGTTTTTGACGTGTCAGAATGACATCAAATGGAGAGGGTTGCACGGTGGTTGTTGCTCTCAAGAGTTTGTAATTCAGAGTTGTCAACAATAGCCCAGGGTGGTGCAGCTTCTTAATAAGGGCTTTAGTTTTCCATCCATATAAAATGTTTAAGACTGATCATGTAAATGAATGGATGGTATTTTTTTGGTATTTTGTATATATTTTCATGGTATTTTTTGCCTGTGGACATTGTCATATTGAAGTCTCTTTGTGTATTTTATTGCACTGTGTCTAATTGAGTGGCCCTCAAACCCATTCCATTTTAGAGATAAATATTTTCTATTGTTATTGTGCCACAGTAGTATAATCACATGTAATATAATTATCGTGAAATATATTAGTTTTGTCTACACATTATTACCATATAATATCCAACTTGTCCCATGCCTTGCTTGAATAGTTTATTCAAGCTGGCAGCCCCTTGAGCCTAGCAAGTACAGTGTTGTCTAAAAAATTACATCAAAATCTTGTAGGCCCCATAACTGCATATTTGGAAGGGCATTGGGACTCAGATATGAGGAGATAATCCATGCTGTAGCATTTATGCAGATTATTCCATCTGGTGCATTCCACTGGTAGATTCAGGTTCTGGCACCGCCCCCACCAACAATCCGCCATTAACCCTCCACTCAGTGTTACGGGACCTTGAGACCTCTTGATTTACACAGTAAGCTCTACAATCAGATGCAAACACATATGCACACACCAACACATGCACATGCACAAACACACACACACAAGCATCCTCTCCTGCAGGAAGGTTGTTGATTCTCAATTAAACCAGACAGGCCTGTAATGGATGATGAGAGAGGAGGACGAGTGACTGGGTTAAAGAGAGTCTTGATCTTGATGAATGGAATCAGTATTCAAAGTGAGCAATGTCAATAAGTCTCCCTCGGTATCGAGTGTTAAGCAACCCCAGCTGCATCTAAGAGACTCAACTGTCAAAGAAATCTCCCCTTCCATCTGTTTGTGTGCATGAATATGGGGATACTGAATAAATAAGCATAGAGATGCATAATGGCACGGACTGAAAAGTATGAATAAAGATAGCCCATGACCTTGCATGGATTGTGGCAGCTAATATTTAGTAAGCTTTACTTGGTTACTACAAAAACTTTGCAACATTTGTTTAATACCTTTGAACCTTGGAAGAATGAGAATTCTTGCTGTTTCTCAAAAACACTCTTATTCATATACTGTAATTACACACATCCACACCTTGTCGAGGGAGGGTGACATCGTTAGTCATGTACTTTCTGAGTTTTTCCCAGACAATCCCAAGATTCAAATCTTTCATTAAGATTCTTCCCATTTGTGGCGGTGAGAAAACCCCCCCCCACAATGCTCAGTTTTCTATTAAGTCTCCATAGCTCTCAACCCTGAGGGGCTCGGCCATGTTTTGCCCACTGACTGTCATGTTTGTTGATGCTTCTTCAGCATCACTGAGCATCCTGTTTCTGTGACCAGCTCTGACCATCCAACCTTGTGAATCTTCATACACTATTCCTCGATTGAACCACACGTCATACATGCACTGGTCATGATGCAATTCTTCTCCTTGTCACAACAACTCCACGGACGAAACCTACTCGTCCGTGTTGAACTCCTGATATGCTTGGCTTAATCTGTCAGATCAAAGGCAAAGCACAGAGTAAACACAATGATTGCGCTTATGACAGTAAGGTACACTAAGGTACACGGTATTTTCCACCCCAGACTTGTTGGGGCCATGGTAAATGCACAATACAGTATATTGTGTTGCACATTTTGTTTGGCCCCCATGGCGGTGAATGGGGTCAAATGTCAGCTCCACCTGTGTTCACTTTAGAGAAACAATCTGTTGCTATATAACCCTTCAGCAAAGCCACATATCTACAAACAGATGTGCTGCAGATTGAAAATCATAAGGTACCAAATCAGAACTGAATGAACACAGTAAGGGGTGATTTCAAATTATTATAATCAATGACCCTTCAACTCTGGGTTTTAGGGAAAACAGCAATTTGCCTGCCTGCCACCCCGCCTTGTAAAAACCTGAGTAAATCACACTGTGAGTGAATGTATGATTTTGTTAGTGTGGGTGACAGCAGAGGGTACACTTTGTTTCTAAGCACAAAAGCTGTCTGCCGAAGCCCATACTTAGTTACTCTGTGTGGATGCGGATGAGTGTGTGGGGGTGTGTTTACAGGCACAAACGTTCTGCATGTGTACATGCGTGCAACAGGGTATTGGGGTTTTATGTGACAGTAAAACACAGATGACAAAGCCATTCTTGTCACGGATGTGGGTTTACATAACAAAGCGTATGTAGAGCCCTGTGTATGCGTGTATGTGTGTGTGTTTGTGAGAGAGATGGGGTAGAGAAAGAGAGAGAATGAAGCTACAATGCTCACGGGCTGAATGTGGCTAGCTCCATAATCGCAACGGAAGCTGGGTAGTCAGGGCCCAGGGAGAGGACATTCCTAGTTCCTCTTTAACTCCAAACAATGAGAAAGGGCTTTCCCAGAGGACTGCCATCCGCACTGTGTTTTAGCTGTGATTGCTGATGACATCACTTATTAGAGGTTGCAGCAAAGAGCACATAGTGCTGAAAGGGACAGAGTGGAATTACTCAAGGATATAAGACTGCAGTTAAAGTGGCTTTGACTCCTTAAAAGAGCAATCAATACTAATGCTTTTCTCTCACCTTTGTTTAAGCCTGGAATGGCCACAAATGCTGAATGCCAGGGCTACTTTTGTTGATATAAACAACGTGTTTTTTGCTACCTGAGCTGTTGAATCTAAATTCCATTGTCAAACTGCACTAGTGACATCCCATCAGAAACTTGTGTGTGCATGTGCACATTTTTGTGTGCATGTGTTTGTATTCATGCCGATGAGATAGACCTATCTCATGAAGCATCTTTAACTTGTAATTACCATGCAAGGTAACATAAGTCATTTAAATTACATTAAAAAGAACATGGGAATCCCACTCTCTGGTTGTCAGTATTACAATACCACTCAATTACACTTAATGCGTCAAATGCATCACTCTCCTTTCAAATGAGATAATTTGTTATCATGTAGCCTATTAGGTTGCAATGCAAAGTGTTGTCTACGAAGTGTGGTATACGTTGGACTTATTCTTGTGTGTTGCTTATGCAAGCAAAAACTAAAATGCTGTTTTACTCTGTTCTTTTCTCACTCTCTGTGATGTTTATGCAATACATTTCATTGTATAAGCAATTGCTACTTTGCAACTCAAAGTTGCAATGAAGTTGCCAGTTTTAACACTATAATCAACAACTCATGAGGCGTTATTGCAGTTTAATTTTTATACGTTTGAGCCAAGGTACACTTGCCTAGAACTTTGCACACAGTTTCCATAAATGCAATATGGATTAAGTGTGTTTGAATTAGATTTCAGCCATTTTATGAATCAAGAAAACCTACCTATCTCCATTACAGTTATTTCATCCTACTGCAGAGACCTAGAGGACTGCTGCATTGAGGAAGGAAGATTATGATAATAAAGATGATGATGATGATAAAGACGATGACTGTGTTCTTCAACCCTAGGCCATATGACTATTTACATTACGTCAGGGGGTCGTGGCGAGTGGGTGCCTAAGTGATGAGACCAGCCGGGTGTAACTCGGGCTGACACACGCCCACACCATGTTTCCCCAACTCCATGGCATCAACATTCACCATTCCCTTGGTGCCTCCTACACACATACACATACACACAAAAACACACAGTACACACTACCACCAGGAACATGTAGGGAGGGAAATGAAAGATGGCCAAAAATAAAATGACAGCAATGGAAACAAAGAGAGAAAGGGTCAGACAGAGAGAAAAGGGAGCTACAGGAACGAAGATAAAAAAAAAAATGAATGAACATGCAACAACGTGGAATGATTCAGTTAAGGCGCTGATTCATCTAAAATATTTTCACTTTGCTTTGCTTTATAATGTGGCTCATACAGCCTAGAAAAAAACAAACAAAAAACATTTATTTTCCGGATGTAGAGGAAGAGATGAGAATAGATAAGAAGCTCTGCTTACATAAGACAAAAACATGAAGAGTTTCAAACCTTCCCACAGAGCAGACTGCTCAAACCTGATACTCACTACGATGGCCCCCTGGGAAGCAGGAACTACTCTGCTCCCTCTTCTCCTCCGTTCCCCCTCCCCCTCTTACAACACCTCCCGCCTCCTCAACCCTACTCCCATATCCCTGATGGCAGAGCATAGTGCATCTCGGTTTCAGGAAGGATATTCCGATCGGAAAAGATGAATTAATGGTTTGAAGATCAAGGCTCTGGTTTCCTGTTGCCTCCACACTTTCTGTTCCCTCCCCCACTCACTAGCACTAGCTGTCAACAGAGGGGAAACGCGTGGATATGGTTTCAGCTCTTGAGGCTGTTTACACTGTCTGAAGCGCTGGAGAATAGAACAATTAGGGGAGGGAAGGGAGAGGGAGGGGGAGGAGGAGGATTCAGGATGGTGGGTGAGGTAGGGTGACAATGAGGTGATTTTGCAAGAAAAAATGGTTAAAGAAGGTATTTGTGGTCTAAATGGCAGTTTATCAAACAATCCCTACTTGAGGACATACTTCTGAATGGTTTTTGCCTCTGCTTAAGTATTAGCGGTTTCATATCGCACATGGTGGTTGTATTTAGACCCAAATTGCTCTGCAGTGGCTTTGATTTTAATAGTTCTTAAAGGAAAAATTCACCCTTGAATATTCTTATACTGTTATCAATTTGTGATAATCAATGCATTCCAGGAGAAGGGACTTTTTTCTTTTTTTTTTACTTTTAGCTGTGGGTTGTAGAGTAGTTATATTTACGTTATTATTGTTTACTTGATGAATTAGAAGAACGACTATTTGCCAAATAAAACAAAAACAAGACAAATGCAACGCTATGACAGTCTGACATTATCAGTTGGTGCACCCAGTGTGACGACGACATAAACCGTCTGCGACCACCTGGGCAACACTTTCCTGCTCTGTTGGCAACAGTGTAGCTTGGCACGCCAGACCGTTCTGTAGCTTTTGTAGCCCGTAGTCTGAACGCACCTTTACGCAAAATACAACATGTCTTGTGGCTGCATTGCATTATGGACTATTGAGGCTACCAGAGTTGGGATCATTCATGAATTGAATTGAGAAAGCATGGAAAATTCCAATTAAATTCCTGGAGTTGGAATTGGAATTGGAATTGCACCTCGCTATAAGGAAACAGAAATGGAATTGAATTAGAGAGACTGTCCTCCCCCAAAAAACGACCCCATACGTTGTTTGTACAAGCAGCTTATTACAACCTATAGTTACGTTTTAAAGTTAAGCGACCTCTAGCGGTCGTGTAAATAACGACAATGTGCGACATTGGTCTGCGTCCACGTCACGTGACTGTCTCTCTCAACACTGAAATAGCACGGTGGAACATAAGGGCATTGTGGCCGGGGATGGTGGATGGGCGTATACGTTTGCCTTCAATCTCGGCACCCGGGGTTCAATTCCCAGCGTTGCCAAAAGACATACAACCGTGAGTCACATTTAATTTTTTTTTTATTTAACCATGACCAAACCATTTTCCTAACCTTAACCAAGTTGTTTTAGCTGCCTAACCCTAACCTTAACCAAACTTGTTTTACTTGCCTAAATTTAACCAAAGTGGTTTTAATTGCCTAAATTTAACATTAACCAACCGTTGGGACGTATTTCAATTTGTGGCGGAGGAACGTTTTCAAATTCGTCGAGATCGTGTTCATTTCACGTATTTTTGTGAGATCACGTTGGAAACGCTCCTGTGGGTCGTATTAGAGGGTAGGAACAAATTACCTATGTGGTCGTATGGGTTGGAGGACTTGTTGGAATTAGAATGACAGGTAACAGAATTGAATTCCATTAAATTTCATAAAATTCCAATTATAGTCTTCCGATTACATGTTATGCATCAAATACCACCTGAAATGTACCTTTGATTGATAATTTGAAAATTATTGATAGTATATAATATAACAGTAACGTGTTATCTCAGTGGTAATAAAAAACAAAAACAAAAAATTAAATTAAATTAAATTCATTGAATTAAATTCAACTTCCTGAAATTCCAATTCAATTCCAATGCTGTTTTCTGTAGGTTTTTGTTTTTCAAATTCCAATTCCAATTCCTCAGTTCAGTTGGAAGTTCAAGATGACTTTATTCATGAATTGACCCCAACCCTGGAGGCTACCCTGGAAACCTGTATGTTTTCCTCTGATCCTATGATGGATTTCTCCCTGTATGATGTTGAATGTTGGTGCAAAATGGTGAGTCTAGAGGGCAGCCATTCTGAAGAAGTGACCACAAAAGGAGAATTAATGCCTCTTTCTCCCTGACAAAACAAAGAAAATACCTCATTTGGATGCAGCAGTGGGATGTTCAAATTATACTATAAATGCAGGAAAATTAGCAGGGAGGAAGAGGCAACATTATAATCTTTTCTTTTGTTGTCACTCCTGCAACATGCCGGCAAGTAGCCTCTCTGCAAATACTCGGTGACAGGGCCTCTATCTGGTGTTGAAGTGGTCATCAAGCAAAACTTTGGGACAAGTTTGCCTTTGGTTACAAACCTACTTGAACCAACACTGTTAAATACAGGGTGCAGAACCCTTTAGGTGTCCTAAAAAGGCCCTTTTAATTAGGGCTGAACGATTTTGAAAAGATATCTAATTGCGATTATTTTGGCTGATATTGCAATTGCGATATGATTATATTAGAGGAAATTATAATTTTTACATCATTATTCTCATTTTCATTGAAAAACATATTAAAATGATTATGGTGTGCTTTTTGCGGGGATCTGTACCAAACAAAGATGTTTTCTTAAGTGTGTAGAATATGATGTGTAGGCTAGGACATCTCTGCAGCACGACAATATTTAATTTAAAATGGTATTTTGACACACATTTCGCCTTTAACAAATATTGCGCCTCCTGCGATTTGAAAATTGCAGTAGGCCATATTGCGATTTCGATAAAATTTTGATTAATTGTTCAGCCCTACTTTTAATACAACTAAATTGGAACATTTTATCCTTTCTCAAATGGTTCTTTAAACTACAAAAATTAAAAAAATTAAAAAAATTAAAAAGATTTTAATGCAGTGGTAGTGGGTAATGGTGCTCAACCTGGAGATCAGATGATTTTGGATGTTTGGAGGTTTGATGGAGAAAAAGCCAGCAAAAATTGAGTTAAGAAGAAGGGTGAGGTGAGGAAGATGTTGATAAGTCCATGGGTTCAGACCCTCATAATGCCTTATTGGAGATTAGTTTAATGGCATCTCTGCAAAGCATCCAAGCTTTACAGTAGAGAAACAGGTAAGATGAAGAGAGGAAGAGGGAAATACATGCAAGAAAGATGAGGCAATTTAGAACCCACAACATTGTGAGTGTGTGTGGAGTTTACACTTTAGCTTGCTGATCAACCAGATCCACCACAGCCCTTCACACCATTTGATTTTGTTTGTTAGACTGAGAATGAAAATGGAGAGGTAGGGAAAGGGGGGATAGAGACAGTGGTGATGAGTTTGAAGATGCACGTTCAGAACCCCCTTCACACTTCGTTATTTGATTTCTGCTTCATTGGGATAATATGGAAGAGAGAGATGGTATAACATGAACAAAGATTGAGAGCTGGATTGAGCCCAGAGCATTACAAGATTTACGAGCATCCCCAAACCTTCATACTGTTTGATAGCTTTGCAGCTAAAAATGTCGGAAATGAATTTGAAGATTCTGTTGGTGCAGAACCTTTGACTGGCTTGACAGCTTTGCAGCCTTGACTCAGGCCGCTGTCTGCCATATCTTTTGGTGGTTAGAACAGCCTTGCATCTCTAGCTCACTAACAGCATCTGAATGACTGGCAGGAATATGCTGTGATAAGCAGACATTACTACCTCTGCCGCTAGGCTGGTCTTTGATCAATGGCTGTGTGACAAGCACACATCCACATACACATCTCTCTCTCACAAACACTGGCAATGACACCTTTGCGCAACGCATTTCCTTTCCTCTTTGTCAGGAAATCGTTGTAAATCTACATCAAAAAGGCCCTATTATCTTTGGTGTTCGAAAACCCTGCTGTTCCAGAATGTGGAATACGGAGATGTAGCTTGAGATGAAAAACATATTGTCAAGAAGAATTGCTTGAGAAAAGATCCTATTTATCAGGGGAAAGAACAGGGCAGTGTTTCTAGCTCATTTCAATAGGATGCAAGCTTGTCTCTTCCTCTTCACGTTGTCTTATCTCCCACAGCGCCCTGCGCTGCCTCTCGCTTATCTGCCGTGACCCCTGGCACAAACTCATAATACACACACGCATTTCACACACGCACACAAACACACATACACATTTCTGCATGCACCCACGGGCTACAATAAAAGTCTGAATGATGGTGCAGGTACATATATAGAAACTAGGCGTTGAATGAGTTTTCCCAAGCTGTTACATCGTAGACTACGGTTAGATATATATGAGAATAGAGGAGTTACAGTAAACAGGTAGGAAATAATATCAAGCAAAATAAGTTTATTTCACAAGCAGCATATGTGGTGCATAGGCCATTGGATTGCAGTATAAAAAGTAGGAAAAGACACTGTCATTGGCCCGTCAAGGCCAGTGCTAGGGGAGGGGGTGTTTCTAGAGAATGCCCATGTGTTAGGGAAGCTGTCCATGCATATCGGGGAAAACCAGGGATACTGACAGCTCAGGCAGGTAATGCTGTTTCCAAGGCAACGGCAAGACACCTGAAGCATCTCCATGGAAATGGTTGCCGAGGCATGACTGGGCGTATCAGATTGGTGAGGCTGGAAGCAGACTCCCTCTAAGTGTGCTCAGACACGCCTGTCAATGAGTCTCATTGCCTGGGTTTAGCTCAGTGGGATTTCATTATGGAAAATCCATTTCCTGTTAAGGGGTTAGATTAGGTCAGGCTGGATATCCAATCAGTCCAGATCAGCTCAGAAATGGGCTTTGAACAGCTTACGGTAAGTCATCTTCATGGCTGTCATCACCAGTGTTGGGAATAACGCGTTACATAGTAATAGCGTTACTGTAATTACACTACATTTGGTAACTAGTAATGTAACTAATTACTTTTTCAAATTAATAACGCAATTACTGAAATTTAAATGGGCTCGTTACTCGTTACTGGATTATCCAGTTTATGATCATCCGACTTTACGGTGGTGCAAGTGAATCAAAAGACTACCAACCTCCCTGCCGATTTTATTTCTCAAAAGCGACTAGCGACAAATCTGGCGACTTTTTCTGACCATGGGAAGCAATGTTAATGTGTTGAATCCCAAACCATTTGGCAATAAATTGGTACAGCTGATGCCGGTTTTCTCTACTTGCTTGTCTAATCCAGAGAGGCCTGATGATCACAGCGCTTCCCACAGCAGGGGCTGTAGGATAGGGTCCACTTGTAATTGTTACCGGCGTACGCCGAAACTGGCCCGGGTGGGCGGAGTCAGCACTTATATTAAAACGGGCTACTCCGCGGCGTGCATAACAAGTGCAGCATTATATATTGATATGCAAATTATCGTATGACATTGTCTGGCAACTTCTAGCGACTTTCTGAGCAGCCAATAGCTACTTTCCTTGGAAAAGAGTTGGCAAAGTGCTTCAGTACATTGAATTGAATTGAGCACAAGCACCGTGGGTCTGTTTAGGATATGTGCTTGTTGTAACTTAAGGTTAGTGTACTTGTACTGAGTTGTGAGTATAATGAATAGGGGTTCAGATTGAAATGTATAATGGAGGTTTACACTTTATCACAAGCATCCAGTAAAAAGTGTTTTTCTTCATGAGGTGGCAGTGTAAGGTGTTTTCATCTCATTTTACTTTCAGAACATATTTATTTAAACATTACAGACTGCGACACAGCCACTTTTCAAGAGTTAGCCCACTGCCATGCCTTTTATGATGATTGCATGAGCACATTTCAGATGCTGAGAAGTCAAGACACCATACTCCAGAACATACCAGTAGTGCAGCAAAGCTAAATACAATGGAGAAAGACTCGATTTGCAATAATAGATAACATTTTGATTTAATTCCACTCACAGAGCGATCGTATGGCATCAGAAGGAACTGGAACTGTAAAGATCGGGGGTGATACATGGACAAACTTCACCGTGTTTCAACTGGCAGCGAGTAAGTAGATAATGACTGAATTTTCATTTTTGGGTGAACTATTCCTTCCTTGCGATTGTAGTATGCCCTCTTGTGGTTAAAAGTCAGTATTACTGGTTTTAGCAAATATTTTCATGGATACTGGGCCGTATTGAAATTCTCACACCTGCCCAAGCCTACATTCTGTGTAGTTTCACATAATTTGATAAATGTTGAACTGACTAATTGATGTTACTGTACTGTCCTTTTCCTCTTTTTTTATATGTATGTGTATGCAGAGTTCCAGCAACTCACAAACCAGAACCTGCCTAACACATTCTATGCCAAGCTTGATCGCCACACTCCACGTTTGATGACCTTATTTAGACAAAAGGCATCCAAAGAGTCCAGGTGAGGAAGAGATTATACATTTCACAGGTTAAATCTGTGTGTTGGGGTTACGTTTAATGATTCAAGTGAGCTTTTGAATTCCACAATTAGTCCTCTCTATGTCTTTGCCATTTCTCTGTTTGCCCCAGATAAGTCAGCAGGTTATTTGTGGATTTATGTCCAGATATCAATGTGGTGGCCAATTGGTTAGGACTCTTTGGCATCAGGTTTGATTAGTTGACTTGTCACAGTATTTACATGTCTCTTAAATCTTCATAGGAGTTACATGATATCCACACAAGATGTACCACTGTTCTCCATGCCCTTCCTGTGTATCTTCGTGATGAAGTCTCTGGATTTTTCAGAACATGCATGGTAAGTCCCCGTGAACAATTATCAGGCCCATTAACTTCTCTTTTGTGCCCATGGTGTTTTAGATAAAGTGGAGTTGATTAATATGTGATCTCTTTCATTCTTTCAGGATGATACTGATGAGCCAGAGCTTGGGGATGCACCAGTGGCCCTCCTTACAGTTGTCAGGAGCAGTACCACAAATCCAGTTCACTACCACCCTGTGAGAATCTCCATCGACCTAGAAAGTGATGTTGTGGTCAACCTCCCCAGATTTGCCAATGCCTTCCTGGTAATGTTCGGCCTGATCTATGCACTACATCTCAGCGATCCCAAAGGATTGACCAATACTTTTGAATTCACTCAGAGCATTTCACTTTGTTTGGAAGATGGTAAACTGTCATCCAGGCTGCAGACTGTGTAGTAGGGAGGGGAAGATCGGCTTATCTCATGGTACGATTCAATAAGCGATATGGGGTTCACAATAAGATACAAACCATAGACTGTAAAAAAAGATGGAAGGGCCGTTTTGAAGCCAAAAGTTGGGTTTACGAGCACCGCCATATTTACATTTTTTGGAGCTTTTGAAGCCGGGATTGTGCACAGCGGCGCCTGCAAATGGTCCGTAATCGGCAACCTGTCGATCACTGGACAGGCGAGCTGTCGATCACTCGGAAAACAACCCCGTTTTATAACTGCTATTATTTAGAAAATCGCCATATGGACACATATTAGAAGAAGTGAAATTAGCTACATATTTTGTAAAAGTACAAAGTACATGCTGTGCCTTTTGTACTTGTTAATGTAACAGTTTTAACATTGCTTGTTATATGTAGCATTGTATGAAGAGTTTATAAGCTATTCATGACATTTATGAAGATTTTGTTTTTAAAGTTGCTGCACTAGGTTTTCAACCCGATGGCCCAAAGTACACACTGTGCCTTTGTACTTGTAAATGTAATAATTTGACATTTTAACAGTTTTAAAGTTACTTGAAAAGTTTATAAGCTATTTGTGACATTTATGTAATTTTGTTGTTAAAGTTGCTGCCCTACTGCCCTACACAGTACAGTGCCTTTGCAATGCCTACTGTTGAATGAACTGTTCTATGCACTTTGAATATGGCATATACATTTTTTGAGTTAGTATTACTCATTGTAATTAAGGCTTGATGGAAATAGGGCTGGGCAATATATCGATATTATATTGATATCGTGATATGAGACTAGATATCGTCTTAGATTTTGGATATCGTAATATCGTGAAATGGCATAAGTGTTGTCTTTTCCTGGTTTTAAAGGCTGTATTACAGTAAAGTGATGTCATTTTCTGAACTTACCAGACTGTTCTAGCTGTTCTACTATTTGCCTTTACCCACTTAGTCATTATATCCACATTACTGATG
Source organism: Centroberyx affinis (assembly GCF_046629955.1). Lineage (NCBI taxonomy): Eukaryota > Metazoa > Chordata > Actinopteri > Beryciformes > Berycidae > Centroberyx > Centroberyx affinis. Next base: position 6,579 of record NW_027281903.1, on the reverse strand, counting down.
ATTATTTATCAAAAATCTCATTGTGTAAATATTTTGTGAAAGCACCAATAGTCATCCCTACAATATTGTCGCAATATCGATATCGAGGTATTTGTTCAAAAATATTGTGATATTTGATTTTGTCCATATCGCCCAGCCCTAGATGGAAATGATTTTAAGTTTAAGTAAGTCAGTGTTTTTGAGTTATGGGTAATTAAAAATATTTTAAAAGAGACTAATGAATATTGAATTTATTGAACATGAAATACTCAGTTTTTGTACTTAAAATTGTTCAGTTCTGTTAACTTATTGCAATGAGAGAGATGAATGAATATTCTAAGTTGCATTAACTGAAAATATCTGAGTTAACTTAATCAGTAATTTATTTAACTGTAATTAAAAGGTACATGTAAAACTAACTCCAAAAAACGTGTGACTTTTGAGTTCATAAACTTAAAAATTGTAAGGCAATCAGTTGCCTTAATTTTTTTTAGTTCTGCTAACTTATTCGGGTTTACAGTGCTGCTTTTCTTGTTGCAAAGGCAATGCTGATGTTCTCTCTACTTTTACCGGAGGCGTTGCGGCTGCGACGCGGCCGCCGGAGCTGATCGCGGCCACTCTAGACAATGCTTGTGATTCCACCAGACGTGCCGCAGCGCGTTTCAGAAGTGTCCCAGAAGCGGCTCTCCGCTCTGCTCCGCTAAAAATACACGCCTAATCTATTTTTGACGGAAGCCGCGTCAAGCTGCACAGAGCAGATCGAGCTGGGCAGGAAGTCAGACACAGGAACAGTAGAGCATCCGGTGAATTTAAAAAAGAAAATAAAACACCCTGTGCAGACTCCCGATTGTATATCACATCATCAACGTTATAACCAAGGAGAAAAGGAGAAGAAATGCAAGTGTTCTCCTCCTGCTAACAGGCACTGTATGTGAAATATAGATACGAAATAATTATGAGGATGAATGTAATTTTAACAACTAAAACACAGCCACAAATCTTTGATCCATGTCGTTCATAACTGGACTTAACTGTATTAACTTTGTCTGTAGGCTACAGCACAACAAAGTAGGAAATAACAACGATAAACACAATTAAAACAGACAAAAAAAGAAACCATTTAACTACGTAGCCTACTGGTAGAAGCACAGAAATCAAGGAAAAACGCTCCGCTCCTGAAACGCTCCCGGTGTGGTATGAAGCCGTGCAGAGGATGGAACAATACTGCGTTGCAGCCGGAACGCGGCGCAGCCGCCCCGGTGGAATCCAGGCGTTAGCATGCTTGCCTTCCTTTGCGCAATTAAACTGTTTCCTTTTCCTTATTTTCCATTCATGAAGTTTGACTTTCTGTAGGTAGCAGTCTTTTCGTTGTCTGTTCAGCTATGATAGCTATCGCTGCTCATACTAAATACCTAGTTATTCTATTTATTCCAAACAAACCGCTGCTGCTGCTTCTGTAAATGTAAAATGCATCACTTACTGAGCGCCAGAGGATTTTTCTCAGGAAAGATCTAGCCTACCTGCTCCTAAGTGTTTAGAACAGCAAGCATAAAAGCTTTCATGAACTGGGTATGGTGTTATATCAATCAGGGATAGAGAGTATCAAAACAGACACATGAAAATGTCACGGACTAATATATTTATTGATGCTGTTGTGCCTGACCCATCCATTAATTTCAAAATGTGCCACATTTCTAGTATAGACTGAAATGCATGCTCATCACCAAGGTATTATAACCTACTAAGTGCTATATATATTGTTTTAATCAGGAAAATGAGGCCTAACAGATAGAGTTGCCTACAAGGCTGAAACTAAATATTAAGGACAGATTTGTAAAATGTCATTTTGGAGTTTGGATTTCAAAATAAAGAGGTTGCGTTAGACCCTTACACTCGGCTAATGCTCAAATCATTCAATTGATCAAACTGATCCTTTTGGTGACAGATCTACTACTGAGTTCATATTAATTGGAGACCTCCATTCTTCACACTTGCTGCTGTGATATCTAGCATCTAAAACCACTGATTTTCACCAGTCATGTTTTATGTTGGGATAAAAGTGTTTCAATTAATTTACATTGACTGTGAGGGTGAAAGAGTTGACTGATGCAACTCAATACTGAAAACAGGAGTCAGCCCTGACTCAAGAGTGTGGGAGGTGAGAAGTTGACTCTTTTGGGGTCAACTCTCCATCACGAGCCATCGTCATTGAGCCTCAGGCATGTTCCTGGTTAGAGGTGGCATTTTCATTCTTCATTATTGCCGCCTACACATCCTCAACTGGATTGAAGGAGATTTAAGGAGATTAGACATGATGTAATGTCTTGTGACATCCTATCCTCGACAGCATCACCCGGGGTGTGGGCCAGAGACACACGAGCTCCAGAGCAAACACACACACACACACACACACACACACACACACACACACACACACACACATACGCACGTGCACACACACATACACACATTATGTCAGGGAGCACCAGTGTCATAATGCAGGGACAGCAGTGATTAGGCATTATTTGCAAAGCAGACAAACACACACACACACACACACACACACACACACACACACAACAACACCACAAACACACATTCATATTCCTATTACAAGTGTGACTGACATGTAGCCAAGGGTCATTGATGATGATGATGAAGATGGAGCAATGAAAAAGCAACCTTCACTGAAGGTTTTGATTGCTGCTTTAATTCTAATGAATTATCCAGCATTTTATTGGCTTTATATTTAGCATCACATTGTACCCATGCTTCTCCCAGACCAGACTTTCAATATAATCCAGAGGGAAATTACAGCATTAAATGAAGCAAAACAATGAAGCTCCCAAAACTCCAAACTTCTGCTAGGTGTTTACATCAGAGTTTGTGTATCTGAGAAATGTGCAACGTCATGTTTACAGATATGAAACCATTACCAAAATCACATGCAAGCATATACATCCATAGCTGTCAGCCAACTCACTTAAACAGATTATTGAGAATGAATGCAAATACAGATACAGAGTTTGGTATGGCGTCTACACTTTCAACTTCTCTCTTCCTGTGAGCATACACCTAGAGCAGGGAGTGACCATATGGAGGTGGGGATGATGAAACGATGTATGGTGAGCAGCAGCAATAACTGAGCAGCAGTGAACGTCAGTCTGAGCAGCATAGCAGCAGCATGGCAATGCGAAAGAGAGTGAGCAGTTGCAGGTAACTTAAAGTCCCTATGTGTGGGATTTGAAAATTGCTGATTTTGGCGAATGGTAGTGCCAAAAAAACGACACTGTCGCAAACGTCTTTGCAACCTCTTAGTGGCATTTGCGATACCCCGCTCCATACAGCTTAAATATGTAAAGTACTGCTGCAGATCTGTAGCTCAAACATTAGTTCCTATATTATTCCTAATCACAGCATTGTACTATGAAGTACTTTGCAATTGTGAGAATTCAAGTTAAGAGATGTTTGGGGGATCACTGTCGTTGTGAACATAGCCTATCCAACATTTACTATTCTGATGCTACGAGCTGCAGCTGATGGAAAATGCTACCGCTAATGAATTAGACTAAACACAAATCAAGTAACGTAATCGGAGTATGGAGTTGTATTAAATGTTGGAGAGTTCGCAGTGCTCTCCAATGAGTGAACGCCCGGCCATGGTTAACTCTGGTCGGTCTGACGCCGTGCTTTGTCACGCTCCTTTTGTAGCTCTTTTAGCCTCTTACAGAACTAGTGCTGGGCGCCGATGGGTCCGTGGGGCTCCCTGGGTTTGGTGACCGGAGTCTCCAGTCTGCTGTGTTCCGGGGGGGCTGGGGAACGGGTAATTCAAGCGGATCGATCCATGGGGCTACCGGGAGCTCCGGGTCTCCCTCTCCTTTTTAGCTCTTTTAGCCTCTTCTGTTATAGGTTTTTTGTTTTGTTTTGTTGCAGAGGGTCCAGCAGTTAGAGTCCTGTCTTCCATGTTACCACTATCTGCCGTATTGATTTTACGTTGCGAGGCAGCTGGATTCGCGAGATCACGATCACGCGAGAATCCATCTTGCCAGGCTTCAAGTTATGCGTTTGTGGCCGAACTACAGCGGTGCGGACCAATCAGCGTCCTATGAGGGCAGCTGGGGGTGTGGTTTAGGTGTGGCGACAGCGAGAAGCGACTGTTCGTTCACAACAATGGCGGCTCCTAAAGAGGCTAGCGTAGATGCTGCTATATCATCAGTTATTTCTGAATTGGAGAGTATTTCTTCATTGAAAGAAGAGCAAAGAACGGCACTGAAGGCTTTTCTGGATGGAAAAGATGTTTTCGCTCTTCTCCCGACTACAAACTGTCCGTTTTCTTCCTGGTTTGGTTTGACTTTCTGCAGTAAGTCAGTACGGCACTTCACGCCAGTTCCTATTCGCGGACACAGAGAATGAACAGACTAAACACAACACATAGACTAAACCAATTTTCTCCACGATGGTCTCACTTTTCTACTGACAAACTTTTATGGTATCAAAATTAATTGGAGGACAATATAATCAGATACAAATTCTACACGTAGGGGCTTTAAATAGGCTGCCTTATTGAGAGGGGGGGCACTTGATAAGAGTTGCATGAGTAGTGTGTGTATGAAGCGCTTCGCAGGCTTTGCTTCATTAATTGTAAGAATGAGTAAAAGAACTTTTGAGACATGGGTATGCAATTCTGAGAACACTACTTTCATACGCCATTAACTTGCTTTCACTGGCATCTGGAATGAGAACCTTTTCAGTGTCCTACGAGAGGAGTTAATTAATGATCATGAGGATAGACTGCCACAAATCCTGAATGTTCCCTTGAGCAAGCAGGAAAATGACAGACGCTATCAATTATTTTCTTGTGATTTGTCAAGAATGATACTGGTGGATATGACAGTGGCTCAGCAGTCTAGCATGTGAGCTACAGTGTGTTCAAAAATGCAATTAAATGACCTCACTGAAAAGAAAATCTTATATCTTTGTGTAACTGTGAGTGGGTACATGTTAGCCTGCCAACCAAAACAAACAAATACTGCAGTAAGCAGATCATGTACTGGGTCCCTTCACAATGCACTTGGAGTATTTGCTCCAAATTTTAAGTGGAGCATGGGGTGAGCAATGCTACTGCTCTGGCTCTCTCCTCTCTGGGATGTTACTTGGAAATGACAGGCATCCTTAAACCTGAGGGAAAAATTGCCTGTGGTAAATATAGCTGACTGATTTATTTAAAAAGACACAAAACACCAATATTGACGTGCTCCATCTCCCCGAAGGCCGGGCCAGTGTTGCGTTTCCCTGGAAATCAATGTTTGACCCTTGGCCCAGTCTCTGACTTTCAGCATGACTTTGGTGGGGATTCTATCTATATAGCTGTTAATGTTAAAGCTCCCTCTCTCCTGCTTACAGTCCAACTGTAAAAACCATAAGCTTAAGTGATAGAAAGTCAGAATGTCAAAGGTAGTACATGGTTACTAGTCTAAATCTCACTGATAGTAACTACATGAAAGAAACCTTTGGCCTACACTGCTGAAAGAGCGAAGTTGTAGTGCACATACATGGAAGAAGCAGGAAATTTCCATATTTCCTCTTGGGACATACAGAAATATACACGCATGTGCATGCACGGGCACACACACACAAATCATCTGCCTCACTAAATCAATGTGAAGAGGAAATGACTATGACTTGTAAAGCAAGTATCAATAAATAATATCTTAGCACAAAGACACAAAGGCTATCAATATCAGAGTTCTCAGTCACCCAGAGACTCAGAACCATTGTCTCTACATAGCAAGGTGAATGATTTGCAGCTTCGTGTTGATTCAAAAGAGAGGATTGTCCTGAAGCTTGGACTGGATGGGTGGCAGGAATCACTACTTTGCTTTAAATTTATAGTAGTTGGGGCATCCTGTTGGCGCAGTAGTCTAAGGCGAATACCATGTAACCACAACGTCCTGGGTTCAGTACAATACAATCTTTAAAACAAAACAAAGCAGTTATTGGATCTTAGATACTATGGAATAGCCTACAAGTAAGACAACTCTTTTTATTGTCCAAAATCAAAGAGTTAGATTGGGGGTGGTGGTGGATTGGAACACAAATTCTAATTGGAATAGCCCCTACAGACTACAGATTCAGGCAAGAGGAAAGGGCAAATCTCAATTTGCCTGCCTACTTCATCATCCCCCTTGCTGAATTTGAATAACTCCCAGTCATACCTGCAAACATTGACTTATGAAAATAAGGTAGACTTGGTATCATAATAAACACCGTCCTCACCACTCTGACTGTAAACTAGGTCAAAACCTAGTATATGGCTGGACCGTGTATGAGTGTGCCACGTGCCACGGCCGACCAGTGGTGTAACTAACTCCGCTGTTGACAGGGGTTAAAGTGGGATTTGGCTGGTGGGGGAACCCTGTTTCGGAGGGGGGCTTCAGAAAAAAATAGTAATTTAAAACAAATTTCCTGCATTTGTACGGGGGGTAGATACATAATTGGTGGAGGGGTCAGAAAAAAATAGTAATTTAAAACAAATTTCCTGCATTTCTACACCACCTAACCACTTGGATTAAGTCAAGAAACAGCAACATATTACATATA
>NW_027281902.1:35000-61848 GCF_046629955.1 Centroberyx affinis | reverse complement strand
CTTACCTACATAGTTACAGAGTAGAATGACTAGCAGCTTCAAAACCCATTAGTTTGACACAGTTAAAGGAAATAATTTTACGCTCCTATTCATTTTCTGTCAGGATCTGGAATCCTTTATTTGGGACGAAAGGTTATGTCACGGGGACAAATTTTTCAGTAGCCTAAGTATAAAGTGTTGAGTGCTAGGATTCATTATATTACCTCTCATACCTCGTGCCCTTTTCTCTGGACTTCAGTCTAATGTTACTCAGCCAGAAAAGCTGCGGTTCTTTGGCTCCAAACATTGAGGTTTAACTCAACCAATAAGATTATTTCTGCCTCCGAGAAATGTTTGTATATAAAATTCCAAGAGATGTGCCCCCACCCTGAAGGGGATACAGTTTCATCATCAGATTCAGTCACTTTACTTACCAAGCACAAAAAAAAACCATACAGGAATATGTGTTGTTAGCATTAGTGTAAAGACATATCAACGATTTAGAGTCACTGAATTTATCCCAGGTTCTCCTGCATCATCAAGTCTAGATCGTCCAAACTGGTGAAAGAAGAGAACTAACCAGAACAGGAATGACGGCTCTGTCTGTATAACAGCAGAGATTTGAAACACAAAATGCATTCCAATGTCACCAGGCCATGTGACCAGAGAGTTACATCTAATCTAGTAGATGTACTCCAAAAATCCACACATAGAGGATGGAGTAACTGCTGTTGTACTTACTTTTATAATTGTGTACTTTTACTTGTACTTTTTAAATATTTACTCCTATTTTTACTTGAGCAAATCTTAGTTTTGGACAAAAACGTAATGAGTATAATGAGCATCTGATATTTTCAGTCCCCCCCCCGAGTCACTTAAATAATAATAATGAATTTTATTTATACATCACACTTTAAAATACAATGAAATCTCATGGTGCTTCACAGATAGAGTAAATGTACAATCATAGAACACCGTTAAAACTGATCAATAACACAAAAATCATGCGATTATAGGCATAAACTAAAATAAGAGTTGAAATAAGTTGTAATAACTTATCACCTATAAGTTATGCTAACAGCTTTGTTGATGCCAGCTAAAACCATGCACTAATAATGATGATCAAGTTATTTGCAAGGATCACACCACAATGTGAAATCCATACATTTTTTGAGTTGGACAATTTTCATTTTCACTGAGTATCTTTTAGTGAACTTCTCTTTTTCCTTTAATAAGTTTCTAGGCAAGCACCCTCACTGTGACCTGAATAACACTGAACTGAAGTAGTGGGACTTGTGCAGTAAAACATGTCACAGCTCTGTCTGAGACTAAGACTCCCTGTACAGAGGGTGTACTACACATCAGATTGCCTCAAGCTACAGAAACAGCAGATAAGCTCCTGTCCTGTGTGCCGCTCCGCTTCCAAGAAGGCTTACATTCTTACATTCCTGCTTGTTGCCATATGAGATAAGGATGAATCATTTTGACTCATTATGGCCCATTTGCCTCTCCTGCCAGTGGAATGAAATATAAATGGAAATCTAATTACCGTGTGTCGTTTTGCACACTGTGTGTTTTTTCTTAATGCATCCAATTATCCGTCTTACAACACAAAGATCCATTTGTATTCATATTGTAGATTGAACTATGACTGAAATGAATCACCTGAGACGGTATTGGTCAGATATTGTTTCATCACCGATAGCCTGGCAGAGGGAGCAATGCCAAGCAACTGTGAGCATCTGAACAAACCTTTCATCCATGTCACCATCACCATGTATGTGAGTCCAATGTTTGTACTTTACTGCCTCCTAGTGTGTGTGTGTGTGTGTGTGTGTGTGTGTGTGTGTGTGTGTGTGTGTGTGACATTAGCGCTTCAATGAAATAAAATATATCATAGTCCTAATGAAACACCCAGTATGAAATCCAGCTGCATCAATAATGTGTGTGTGTGTGTGTGTGTGTGTGAGAGAGAGAGAGACATTAGTGCTTCTATGAAATATAACAAAAGCCTAATGAAACAGCCAGTATCAAATCCAGCTGTATCAATAATACTCCTAAGTAAAAAAAAAAAAAAAAAAAATATATATATATATATATGTATTTCACAAACCACAAAACTTCATTTCAAATTGTTGATGGGGAACATGGATGAGTAACACTCTCCCCTCCCTCAACAGCTACTGCAGAGCTGCCATTGAGCAAGGCACTGAGCCCCAGACTGTGGTTATACTGAGCAGCTCCCAGTGAGAATGTGTAGAAATGTGTGTGAAGTAGGATGGTGTTGGGAAAAGAGCATGCAGGATAAACAAAGATTAAAAAAACAAATGAATAAAATAATGCCCCACAAACCCTGAGAGAGGTTTAACATGATAAATGAATCCTAGAGGTGCCCTGTCTGTCTCACTGCCTTTGGTTGAACACCTGACGGCCCTGCGGCCCAGGCAGCAGAGAGCAGGTGGAGCTCTATTACTATTCAGTTTTTATTGAAGCGTGAACATCATTTGCAACAGCAGTAAAACAACATCGCAACTATAACGTGCATAAAATCTAAAAACACGAGCTGGGAAAGAAACAAATAGAGAAGGAACATCATCATTTTAGGAATATACACGATCAGAGGGTGCCATCTCTAGACACAAACCCTGATCCAAGAGGGGATTATTCAGACACAAAATTAACTGGGAAGAAAAGGACGGTCAAGAAATGTGTGCGTCCTCGTCGGCGCGTCCTTGGCGAGGCTGGAGAGGCACACAAGTCTTTTGGAGATTGCTGTTCTTTGTTTGATAGTTCAAACCTACATTCATATTCAGAGAAACGCCACGCAGGGACTCCATAGTCCCCGTTCCACTTGTGTCAAAAAGAAGAATAGGTGCAAAATCAGCACTGGTGTTGAGAAATGCCAAGAGATGGAAGTCAAAGTCATGCCGATCTGAATTGGAGACAGATTTGATCACTATGGAGACCTGGCTGAAAACCACTCTGTCCAAATCTGCACTTCAAGAAGGCCTCAAAATGCTGGTCCAGGAGTGACAATACATTTTAACACATCATGTGTTGTTATTGACATATCTTGTGTTGAAAAGTAACACAAGTGTGTGTGTGTGTGTGTGTGTGTGTGTGTGTGTGTGTGTCCCAAAGAAGACACACAGATGTGTTAAACATGACACATCCTTTGTAGGAGTATAAGAACCACAAGTTAATAATAGAATAAGAAGGAATAGAGTTAATAAGGAATGGCGTTTACCTTTACAACCTGACATAAATGTTTATTATATAAATCATCACACAGTATACACCATACTAGACTGATATCTGTCAGACTGGTATGTTATATAAAATTGTGTGTTTTAAGGGGGAAAAAAAACACAAATTGATGCTTTCCTGAAAATATAGGCTAACTGTTTTTGTCTATATTGATGCTCGTCTGCCTTATGATGCTGACAGACTGGAGGTCATAGTTTATCCTCCTTTTTATTTGCCAATACATTTCTGTTCATAACACTCTGCACAATCCAGTGTGTTTCCTCTATGCAGAACAGAAGAGAATGTTAGATGTTTTGGAAGTATTCTATGGAACTCTATGCACAATAATGGTCTATTGCGTAATAATGACTTAGAACTCTGCTGTCCAAGGTGTTGGGGTGAAAACCTGCCGCCATGAGAACTTTGACCATCACATCACAACAATGCAGGATAGTGAAGACGAACAAGGCCACAGTGACGACAACGTCTTTGTCACATTGGTCGCTGGAGTAATTCAGACGCCGCGGGTTCCCAGGCCGCTGGGACACAACACGTACCAGACAGGAATATACAGAACGCTGGGGAGAGTTCTACGAAATGTAACATCAGAAAAGCTGGACTCCACCATGTCTGATTTCGTACGCTTCTCCCACTTCGCTCATGTCAGGATGGGCACTCAGCTCTACATGGAGTTCGTCAATGTGTGCACCAACACCATTCTCCACCTGGTCTGCGCGCGCAGGACCGGCGCACACATCGTAAGGAGGCTGATGGAGATCATATCCGGGTATGCTCAGAACCAGGCGGATCACTTGGCCCTGGCATGGAGGTACCTAGTCCCCAACTCAGTAAATGTCACACAAACTGCTTAAAACGCTTTGCTTTGCCTCAGAGAACCAGACATCTTCTTTTAGGTGGTGAGGGGAGCTAACTATCCAATAAAATAGAATGCCAGTCCAGACCTATATCCAATTTTGGCTCAGTGACTTGTAGATTCATGTATTTGCTCCTTAGGCGTTTCACTCCCAGCTACAGCCCCGTGGGGGGGATGACCCCTGTAATGCTCGTGGCCCATAACCGCCAGTTTGATGCACTGAAGATCCTCCTGCAGTACGGCATGTTGGAGCGGGAGAGGAGACCCAGCTACGTCATCATCTCCCTCCTGTTTGACTCCCCGTGTCTGGAGGAGGAGGAGGAGGAGGAGCGTAACCTCTGCTGCGACTCTCTGATGAGGGAGCTGAAAGCCTGCATGGCGCTCTGTTTCAGGGTGCTCATCCATGTTTCCATTGCAGAAATTGAGGTTTGTGGAACACTCAAGACATTTAAAGGAAAAAATCCACCTTAAAACACTTTAACACTGTTAACAAAACTGGTATTGGTGGAGAAACTTTTTCAGCGATCTAAAACATCAACGGAAAATGTCAGGATTTGGTGTCAGTTCCTCAGAATCAAAGAGCGAGGGCTTCTTTCTAGAGCCGCCATCTCTTGCTCTTACTGTCCTATCATGCTCTCTCCACCTATACATTTAACCCACAGCTGAATGCAACAAGGTCACGCTCGTTCTCTGGAGGTTGTCAAAAGGCATTCTGGGAAATGTAGGAAATCACTAACTTAAGTAGATGTACACAAGGCAGGTTGAGGGAAAGTGGGTACACCAAAAAAGTTAATTACAAGACTTCATCACAAAATAACTCAGTCTAAAAGTATCTGAGGGTGGATTTTGTCTTAAATCGATATGATAGATGTGATTGATTCTGGTTGAGTGCATCTTGGCAAGCCCCTGGAGGTGTCGTGGATCCAGCAGCTATAGCCACACATGGTAAATACAAACAGGTGCGAGGACATGACACTACCCGTGTCGTGCCTCTGTCCATTGCAGATGCAGATCATATATGGACAGCAACCTCTGATCGCGGAGTGGAGGGACCACATCCCCCACAACCGCAGCAGGGATCCGTGCGAGCTGAGTCACCTGTGCAGAGCGGTCATCCGGAGGAGGCTGCTGGTCCTGGGCCGCCTGCCCAACGGCATCAACGCTCTGTTTCTGCCTCGCTGCCTCCAGAGCTACCTCAACCTGGAGTACTGACTGAACACCTCAGCGCTCTACAAAAGCCACCTTGAACCCACTGACAGTATAAAATAAGAAAAAAACAATAAAGTGGCTGACGACTGCAAAGCAAATGAGAAGGACGATGGTTTTCCTGGTGTTTAGGTATGCTGCTGAATTTGCTTCCCAGTGAAGCCGTTATTTATGTGTGGGTTTAGTTGATGCTGCGCTGCGGCTGCACTAATCATCAGGGACTGACAGGGACTGGCTGCATTTTTCCTCTGGCTTCCTGCCGGTGTACGCATCGATCTGAGGATTTTAACCAAAAGACACAAAGACAAACAATGTCTTCAAGGGTTTTTCTGTGTGACTCTGCCTCCACAACAGACTGAAGACCTGATGGGTAAAACTATCTGCACCGACTGATCAAACGGAGACCTTAGAGGACATCAGGCTCCGCCATCATAAATCTACAGCACCATCAGACAGGCTGCACCATTCACCAGCCACCTAATCTAAATGTTAAACGCATTTAGATAACACACACACACACACACACACACACACACACACACACACTTCCCTTTACACCAAACAGAGCTAAAGTCACCTACAACACCCTGTACCTATGCTTAGGTGTATTCCTTGTTCTTGACACTACTCATCTAATCATTTCTAGATTTGCTATTGATCTCAACAACAATAATCTAATGGGACGGCTGATCCTGCTGGCTTGGAACAGCCAGCTCAGCAGTTCAGAAACCGAATTGTATCAACAAACGATTATACCAAGAGCTGAGAGCAGTGCATCACTACTCACTCTGGCTACCATATCTACACTGTTACATGATATATGTCTCCTGCTTTAACTATAAGATAGGTATTCATATTTTTCCATAAATCTTGGTAATAAGATTTTGGACTCCAGCTGATATTCGTTCTCTTTGGCCGGAGCAGCCGTGCTACCGGCAACCCGCTACGTCAGCACAACAGCCAGGAGAGTCGAGAGGCTTGATGGGTGAGACTATCTGCACCGACTGGAGGTGAATTATAAATTAAGAGTAAACAAACTTTTTCTCCAAAACTGTTTCCCCATGCCAGGGTGTTGAGTTGCAGAATCGGGCCTGGAGCTTCCCTGAGCCGTTTGGCGAACAGCAGCAGCAGCAGCAGAGCCACACTGCCTTGCTAATTGACTGTGTCCCTCTGCTCCTGGCTTCTCCAAATGTCATGAGACGCAGCGCTCATCCATATGACTATTAACCAGGGTAGAAATTCAAGCCCATAGCTCTTGTGCCCACTTCTCAAAACACTTCCATTTTTGTCTTACCCAAAACATGCGTCATTGTCAAACTCACATACACTAATACTCTGGTTTAATGAAACATTTTAGCAAGAGTTTGGCTGCTGTGCCTGTGGTTAGTGAGGTTTTTGGCTGCTGTTCCCGTGCCGTAGACTAATCCTCAATATTTTGTGCTGAGAGATAACAAGAGGGTGACAGGATTGAGAGGAGGAGAGGGAGGAAAAAATTGGTTGCGGTTTCCCTGCAAACAAACAAGAGTGAGTGGTGGAAGCCATGACCCATCCATCCGTCTTTCTGCTTCTCTCTCTCTCTCACACACACACACACACACACACACACACACACACACACACACAGTACATTCTTACTCTTTCCTTCTTTCTCTCATTTGCTTTCCCTCACACTTTCTCTTTCCTCTCTCTCTCGCCTTCTGTCTTGCTCTTTCTCTCTCTTTCTCTCTCTCTCTCTCTCTCTCTCTCTCTCTCTCTCTCACACACACACACACACACACACACACACACACACTAATGAGAGCCGGTGGGGTTTCTCAGTAGCCTAACAACCAGCATGTTTGTGTCTGCCCAGACACCAGGGGCCCACAGATTACTGCTCCCCTATTGACTAAATAAATAGACAAATAAATACAAAACTCACAGGGCTGCCAGTTTATTTTCTGCAGGTCCACAGCACTGACACCCACAACATTTCATGGTAAAAAAAAAAAAAGCTGGAATTTTGAAGTGTATCTGTGAATATTTCAACAAACAGTGTCTTTACTATAATGAAATAGTAATTAGTGCAGGGAGATAATAATGTACCTTTCAGTTATGGTGGACTAACATCACTCCATAGCTGCTCTTACACTTTATGGAAGGTATTATTAGAAACTATAGTCGAGATAAAGTCTGATTTTCTTACCACGCTGCACACTGTAGGGAAAGAGGAAAGTTCTTATCTTTATTATGTGCTGAAAAACAGGTAGGGAAGAATTACCTGCCTCTAATTACACGGGAGGAGAGCATCAATCTTTCCACTACCCCATTATTACAGGCTGCCACAGCTATAAAACATAATATCCTATATCAGATGTGGCATTTCTGGGGTGACAGGATTATTACTCCAGCCTCCACTGCGTAAATCCCGCATGGATCAAAATATGGTGTGGCGTGTAAAATGCAAAAATGTAAAAGACGTAGACGGCTTTCATCCTGATCCCTCCAACACAGATGGAAGTTCATTCATTTTGTAGGAGATCTAAGGGCGGGGAAAGGATTTTTGGTATGGAAAATCTTTGATAAACTACTTACCAGTCGACCTAGTCACCCTCTTAAATGGAGGCAAAGATGCTTCAGGGCGAGCACAACAGACTCATTGAGTTCAAGATGGTATTACCCTGTATTACGGTGTATTGAAATGTTGTGTGTGTGTGTGTGTATGCGATGCTGTGTAAGTCATAAGAAATGATTGTAGTGGGCACGAAGGGTGTTTTTGCACTTTTGTATGTTTTTATTTCTATATTTTATCTTATTTCCCCACCACACTCCTTTGAATTTTCATTATTTATTTATTTGTTCATTCATTTTCACTATATTGATTTTTGTTTTCTATAAAATGAAAAATAGGTGGAAACACTGAAAGTTCACTCTTGATTGGAACTTGGATGAATGTATTCTATGCCTTAAGCTTCCACAATAAAAAGAAATGAACAAAAAAAAATCAAAATCAAAGGAGAGACTCTGTCATTACTGTGAGTTTCCAATGCAGATGTACATGATGACATGAGTTTGATTTATTCTACTTGTGTGTTAATTAAGCAAACCTAGACTAAACCATATGTTGTTTTACTCCCTGCAAGACCAATAGCAATCCTATAATACATTTTAGAAGGGTACTATCCACAAAGTTCCTATAGGAATACTATAGGAACATTAAAGTGACATTAATGGTGATAAGAAATACCACATACTGTAGTACTAGAAGGTCACAATAAACTCCCTTTACATACTTTATGTGCACTGGAATATTCTAGTGATTTTTATATCCTATTTTTTTCATAATGAAGACATTTCTTCAGTGAGTCAGAGTTGTAATGAAAGTTTGTGATGCTATAATCAATAACCAATAACCCGATCAGTTTCATATCGACATGTTTGGCTCACAGGATCCTTTGCTTAGAGCTCAAAGTCACATATAAAGTAGTTTGCAGCAACTTCACTGCATTGTGTGACGAGTGGTAAGGCTGCCATCTAGTGGTGTCTATTTGCTCTAAATCAGGGATTCTCAAACTTTATCACATAAAAAAAAAAAAAAAAGCAAACACACACATTACAGCCACAGACACCCAATTGATAAGACTTTGGACCCTATATATATGGTAAACTTTTTGTTGATTTAGGATTGCATAGTATAACCATATAACCTGTACGTGGGGAATAGTGAATAATAGTGATGAGAATGAAGCCTATAATTATAACAGTCGGTCTTACTCATTCTCTCACTGGGATCATTTCTTGTGAAGTAAATTATAGAGAAATTAAACTATTCCTCATTTTGTTGTGGAACCCTTGGAACCTCCTCAAGGACCACCTGGGGGTCCCCGAACCCCACTTTGGGAACCACTGTTGTAAGAATCCCTGCGTTCTCTGCAGCACCGCTCCAGGAACCTCAGCACAGATGTAATGTCTTGCAGATAGATGAGACTCTTGGTGATTTTAAAGCAGCTGTTAGGACCACGGAAGATGAATCTACATTATTGGAAACTAATGATGCTTTCACTGCACCGCTGTGTGTCCTCTATCTCTCTTTGCCTCACTTTTTCCTTATATGGTCGATTATAATGAAAAGTGCTTCTCGTTGCTCTGTCTGCATTTACCAATACACAGAGCTTGATGTAACAATGCTTTGTGCCACAGTCCAGGTTCAGCAGTAAGACACAAAACCAGTTCAGATCAAGGTCAAAAGAGTGATGTACAAACCCGCAAATGGTGACTATAGAGGACATCAGTCCCCTGATCTAATGTCTAATGTCTAATGTTAAATGTTACAGGGTTGAGTGTGTGAGTCCAGGTTTGTCATTGGGGTTATCAAGCCATCTCCTCCCATCACAGATGTTTCATTGAATTAGGATCATCACACCTCCACAAGGCTCACACACACAATATATATATATATATATACTGTATATATATATATAAATGGCTTGAAACAGCTGGCTCAGCAGTTCAGAAACCGATTTGTATTTGAAAACAATTAAAGCTGAAGAGCTGAGAACAGAGTATCACTAGGCCTACTTATTCTGGCTACCATAGATATAGTATAATATACGGTGGCCCTGAGGGGCAAAACACAACAACATTTCACAAAACACAGACATTTCACAAAACACAACGAAATTTCACAAAACGCGACGACATTTCAGAAAACACGACATTTCAGAAAACACAACAACATTTCAGATTACGGAAAAGGTGGGACAACACTTCTTGTTTGTGATTGGACAGAACCCAAGTCCCTGGCGACAGTTCAATGTCATTTCTTGTTTCTATTGTGTACTACTCTCAGCAGTGTCCTTGCACAAATTTTAAGCTGAGTTTGAAAGGATGGAAGAGGAGATTGAAATCATAAGGGAATATTTTAACAAAGGACATTCATATGATGTAATTCTCGATATGCTTTCAACATATAATGACATTAAAATGTCCCGTGGAACCCTGAAAGCACGCTTGAAAGAATTAGGACTGAGGAGACGGGGCGGCTACTCTTCAACAAGTGACATCAGAAGGGCCATCTCATCAGAGCTGCACAGACCTGGACAGATGTTTGGATACAGAACTATGTGGTTGACTTTAAAGCAGAAACATGGCCTCTGTGTTATAGTTTTTCTCGATCGCTTTCACACTATAATTGGTCCTATTAACTAAACATCCTAAACCATGACGCCATCTACCAAAAGACAGACCCATTTCCCAAAACTATAAACACTATTCCCCTGTTTTCACACATGATTCACATTTGTTGAACTTTTTGTGAAAAACTCTACACACAAATCCCTTCATATATCACTGGCCGCACCATGTGCTCATTTAGAAAGCACTGGCATTCAATATCATTTACTCAAGTCATCACAGCTCAAACCCAATTAACACACAATTCCCCAGGTGGAAACACTAAGAGTCAAAATTGTTCACACACCAATGAAATGTCGTGCTTTGTGAAATGTTGTTGTGTTTTCTGAAATGTTGTTGTGTTTTGTGAAATGTTGTGTTTTGCCCCTCAGGGCCACCGTAATACTATGATATGTAACTCCTGTCTTAAACATAACAGATATTCATATATTTCGATATGTCTTAGTCTTACTGTAAGCTAGATTTGGACCCCCGCAGATGTTCTTTGTTTTTGGCCAGGGCAGACATGCTACTAACGACTGCTAAGCCAGCTAGCATGCTGCAAACACAAAGCGCTAACAAGCCAACATGTCAACATGCCAAGAAATCACACCAGCAAGCATGCTACTGCCAAACAGCTAAAGCAAACATGCTAACTGTGACTGTAACTAAATGTGCAGCTGCTGTCTTGGCCAGCTCTCCCTTAAAAGACAGAAATCCTGGATCTCAATGGGACCAACCTGGTGAAATTAATTAAATGTGCTAAATATGCTAAATATGACTCATATCACAGACATTTAAGATTCAGTGGGTATAAATGAAGTGTTTGTTGTGCTGATGCTCTTTAGGATCTTTTAGTGCAAAGATGAGTTGAATCACACTTCAGGGGAAATCATAGGTCTCTCTTGTGAATGAGACCCCGTGTCTCAATGAGATTACCTGTCTAAATAAAGGTTTAATAATAATAATAATACGCATTTATTGCCGACCAAGATATCACACCAATGTCATTACTTACAATAATATTAAAACATACAGTTGTGCAAACATATGTGGCTTGTATGGGATTAGAGCAGCCCCCACAATACAGATGAGCAGTCTAATGGGATATTCAGGTCAGTCGACTAGGGTTTGAATTGTTTTTAAGGATTTTAAGAATTTATAAGTAGCACATTTCCTGGAAAATGCCTTAAAAATCTCTACTCTGGCATCAATCTTTGTTAAGGGAATGAGTTTTCCTTGATTTGCATAGCAATGTTGGAAAAGCAAATTTATAGATTTCTCAGTTGTAAATTAACTATTCAATTAGTTAACTAAATCTATCTAAACTATCTCAGCTACACTATCTAAATAGTGTAGCTGAGATTGTGGATAAAACATAAAATATATTTGGCAACAGATGATGATCCTAACATGTCTTATAGCATTGGGTTTTTCCAGTCACCAACCAATCACAGTCCTTTGAGTTCCTGCCAAAAAAACTCCTGTATTTCAAGCTGAGTTAGTACAATGCAGCAACACGATTAACAAAACGATTAACAAAACAAACATTTTTTGCAAAAAGTCCCCTGTTGCATCTCCAGTTGCGAGGCCTATTAGCACAGTGATCGTTTCTCGAAGTGAACAGTATGTTTGCTCTAGTGTAAACAGGATGGGGGTTTGACCTTGACAAGCTGTTACTTTTAAGAGGCGGAAGTTATTTGATCTGAAACAGCAGGTGCAGAAAAAAGGCTAAACCAAAAAAAAAGAGACAACAGAGAGATTTTGGTGCCTCATACAAATTCACTGTCAAGCAGAGAGAGCTGTGAAGTTTCTTATGCCCCTAGAGACAGAACATAAAAGCAATGAAATCACAGATCTACTGTAACTTCCCCATGCATTTACATACAAATCAAGTGTATCAAGTGTATTGTGTGCCGGTCACCGGCGCATCACCACCCTTCATCTGCCCTCACCTGACGTCACTGTGGTACTAATCATAATCATGATATTCTTTCAGGGTCAAATGTACAAACCTTTAGAGTAAGACAGAACATTCCTTATTCATTCAAACAACGAACGTGATCCACGCTTAGCCGAGGAAGAGAGGAAGGAAATCAGAGCCGCCTCTACTGTCCTCGGCCAAGTTAACTAAGGTAACAACCGCCTTGGCCAGCTTTTCATGGGCAGAGACAAGCAGAGGAGGAGTGAGGAGGGCAGGGAAGAGCTACGAAACTAATAAAAACAATTGGAAACAAAATGGATCCTGCCGATGATCTTCAGCGAGGCCAAGACCCACCACGAGTAACACACATCTGGGAGCTGAGGGAGACGCACAGAGAGAGAAAAACCAGTGCTGCTGGGTCAGAAGCTTGGTGGAAGTACAACGAAATTGAAATTTGGATGGTGTTTTTAGTTGATTAGTTGAATAAACCACACAACAGGAATGACAGTGTAACATTTCAACATACAGGTAACCTAGGTAACCAACCTTCTCCGGTCTGCCGTTGAGGCCGCCGGACGGCAGCTGCCTCTCACAGAGCCACCAGCCCAGCAGGTCAGCGTTCACCTGGTGCAGCTGACCGGTGAGGGACAGGAACCCGGTGCAGCAGTAAATCTGACAGAGAGGAGGAGTATGAGAAGCCGCCTAGGCCAAAATTGAATACTTCACTTGCACATACATATATACCGGTACTAAGCACTTGCACATTCATGCATACTCTCATGCATATACATGCATATATACATGCATATACATGCATATATACATGCATATACATACATACACATGTAAGTATCTATGTATATGAGTGTGAGTATGTATATATGTGTGTGAATAAGTATGTATGCAGCAGTGTGTGGAGGTGGGGGTGGGGGGTGAGGTTGAGGTTGAATTACAGTTTTTCTTGATTGCTAAGACACATTTCTTGAAATTATGCTCCATTTCCCAAAACTCTAAACACAAATGCATAACTGCACACTCATCTTCACAAACTTCAAACTTCCATGTCAAAACCAAACTCTCCACTCAAAACCATGTAATCTTACATCTAAACCAAACTTTGCCTTCAGACATCACACAAAAGCCATCAAATACACATACACTACAAAACAGCCATTACACACTGGTGAGATCAATTCAAAACACTACTGTAAAAACCTGTTACTGCAATGAATAATGGCACTTATGGTTTTCCCCCAGAACAACCTCTTTACATGATGAACACAATATAAAGACATAACACATGTATACATTTTCAACATTTTTAATTCCTCAATGTACTGCAGTAAAATAAACTGAAATTGAGTGAAAAAGTAAATGTACTGTAAAAATATGCAACTGATAAAGAACGTAGAATACAGTAAAATAATTTCCATGTATTTACCAATATAAACCAATATTAAAAAAAACAGTTTGTAGATAAAGAAAGAAATCACATTTATTCTGCCTCAGCATCCCAATTTGAGAATCTCATCAGAAACTATTTGTCTCCTTGCCCTTGCCTTTCCTCTTCCACCTCCTCTCCTGTGTCCTCTTCCTCTACCTTCAGGTCTTTGTGGATCCATTGTTCCAAAACAAGTGAACTGACCCATGGCCCTTTTATCTATCTATCTATCTATCTATCTATCTATCTATCTATCTATCTATCTATCTATCTACCTATCTATGTATTTATCCTGAGGTTCTGATTGGTGTGTGAACAATTTTGACTCTTAGTGTTTGCACCTGGGGAATTGTGTGTTAATTGGGTTTGAGCTGTGATGACTTGAGTTAATGATATTGAATGCCAGCGCTTTCTAAATGAGCACATGGTGCAGCCAGTGATATATGAAGGGATTTGTGTGTAGAGTTTTTCACAAAAAGTTCAACAAATGTGAATCATGTGTGAAAACAGGGGAATAGTGTTTATAGTTTTGGGAAATGGGTTTGTCTTTTGGTAGATGGCGTCATGGTTTGGGATGTTTAGTTAACAGGCCCAGTTATAGTGTGTAAGCGATCGAGAAAAACTGTAAAATATAAAAACTCCTAAGAAGGTCATGACAAAGTGCTTCTACACACACACACACACACACACACTCACCCACTCCCTCGAAAGCTTGGGCGAAGTGCATCATCTTGTGCTAGAGAACCACTGGTCCAGGGAATGTTTCCTTCAGTCTGGGCCTTGTAAGCCAGGTATTGCGTTGTGTAGAAATAGAAAGCAGTCGAGGTTTTCAAAGTTTCTGCCCATAATACCGTGGAAACACATTGAAGCAACGTCACAAAACACACGGCACTTTGTTTTCTGGAAGCTCACTAAATCCTCAAACTTTTGTGAAAAAGTTGCCCAGAACCAAAGTAGCCACCATTTTGTTTTTAGATCCATTTTTCCCTTCAGTTCTTACTTCCTGTTTCACTCAGCTGGAAATGAGTAAAGCCCTGATCAGGTGGGGGAGGGGGGGGCCTAGTGGTGGCTGCAGCCCCTGCATCTTTCACTCGGTAATAACCTTAAACTTTAAAAATTAAAAAGAAAAATTAAAAAACATAAACTGTTTTAGAATTATGGGTAGAATGTGTTAAAACAGAGGAATAGGGTTGCAAAAAATATATATTTATTGAGGAACTGATTTGTTGTGAAAACTAAAAAAAAAAAAAAAGTTAATATTTCAAAGAAAACTAAAATGAATGCTACCAACACTAACGTTACCAAGGACACGGATGAAAACAACAACATTGCTAACACAGCTAACGCTAAAGCTAACGTTAGCAGCAGCACCACCGCGGAGCTAGAGAGCAGCAGCGGAGGCTCTGGGATTCAACAAGCCACTCCCTCTGTCTGAGCTGGGACTACCGGGGGCCACCGGAGCTGGGGACGAGGAGCCCGTTCAACCAAACATTACATTTCCTGGAAGAAAATTCGGCACAGAGAGATCCGGACAGACTGGACACACCATCCCTTGTTAGGAGCTTCATAAGCAACACACCTGAGCACAAGGCCACACGTTTGGTGCCCTGTAAATCCAGGTAAGATGTGGTTTTATTAATAACACCGCCTAATAGCACTTCTGCTGTGCATTTACTCAAGTGTTTATTTATTTAATTCGCTTTATATGTGTGTGTGTGTGTGTGTGTGTGAATAATGTGCGTCAGGCTATAAAATAGATTCTCATCATAGCTACAGTCGAGTGGAAAATGTTTAACTTTATTCGATTTTTTTTGCTTTGAGCCATTTGCTAACTGGAAATAATTTGTCAGTTGTTGTGAAAAGGCTACTTGATGTGGAATTATAGGTTGCAGGCACAACAAGAATTGTTGCTTATTTGAGCTCTGATAGTAGTAGTAATAGCAGTAGCTTCAAGTGGTAGCGGCAGTAGGAGCTGCAGTAGTTTTTTATACAGCTATCTTGTCTTTCTGTCTTTATTTCAGATATGTGAAATGATTCGTCCATGGTGATCTCCCGCTATTCCAACAATGGATTTAAAGAATGTTGACCTCAGTGTTCTGAAGCATAGATGTTGTTTTTTGTTTGAACTTTGAACTGAGGGCAACATCTTCAGCACCAAGGACAGTGCCGAAGCTATTTTTACTGTTTCCACATGTAACAACGCATTATGTAATAACACTGCATTATGTAATAACACTGCATTATGTAATAACTCGACAAAATGTAATACATTTTCACTTCATTATGTAATAACACCCGCATTTTGTAACAATCTGCCGCATTTTGTAATACACAGCTTGAATGCGGTGGTTATTACAAAATGCGGGAGATGCTTTTTTTTTATGACGAAAATGTAATAATACAGTGCATTATGTAATAACCAACCAAAATGGATGTCTTCATCTGTACACGTTATATTTTTAACAATTAAGCTAAATTAACCTTCCCAAATATTAAATTAGACCGGCGTTATAGTTGACTCTGATCTTAGTCTAAATAGCCATAAAAGCAGTAACAAGATCAGCTTTTTATCATCTTACAAATACAGCCAAACTCAGGGACTTCATCTCAAAAGCCGACCTGGACAAATAGATGTCCAAGACTAGGATTAGACCAGATTTGTCCAGTGTTTGAAGACAGTGAAGATGCTGGCTAACTAACTAGATGTCCTGGGTCAGAGTTAGACCGGTTTAGCCTGGTTCTGAGGACTGAAGAGATGCTGGTTTTGACCCAGACAGGCCACATCACCGCTAAACCCTTTTGCCTTATAGGAGCCGAGGCATCGGACCCGCCGCTCAGTCTAGCAGCTTGTGTGAAGTTTCTCTCCTGTTCAACTCAAACACCTTGAATTGTCAATGGATCACACTGATTGTAGCGAACAAACCCTTGATGACTTGAGCGTATTATGTACATCCCCTAATGTAGGATCAGCTTATAAGTGAATCTGTTTTCAATCTATCCTTCCATTTTCTCCTCTCCTCCCCAGACTAAAGTACATTATCGTGCAGCTGATGATGAAGGGATGGTTCTGCTCATCAGGGAGAAAAGGAAAGGAAAATGAAGGAGGGATTGCCGAGGCTTTCCGGAGCGATAGGAGAAGATCATTATTGAGGAGAGAGAGACTGGAGGAGGCGCTTTAGTCGGCGTGCGTGTGCGAGTGTTTGCACACACACGACTCTTTTTCATTCAACACCGGTGCAACGCATTTTCCTGTAACCCATTCCCACCCTGCAGCATTCTAATAATACAAATACATTTAAATTTAACTTTCATTCAAAGCGCTTCATTGTACGGTGATTGCATCTTCTGGGGATATTTCACATCGGCGTTGTTCTCATATCTGAATAAAGGAAGACTATATTGTCAGCATATTGCTTCCTGCTCAAACATTGTCCAAAGTCCAAAAAGCAAAACTTTTTTTAGGAGTTGAGTATAACTAGTTGACTTTCCTGCTGATGGAAAGGCGTGTTTGACTTTTGACCTTTCACTGTTAAAGGAAATTTTCACTTTTGAATCCTCTTCCATTGTTGTTCCAGCAGTTATTTTGTAATTTACTTTCCCTCAACCTGCCTCGTCTACTTCCACTTCTGTTAGTGATTTCCTACATTTCCCAGAATGCTTTTCGGCAACCTCCAGAGAACGGGCCTGAACCTGTTGCATCCAGCTGTGGGTTATATGTGTAGGTGGAGAGAACGATCACATTAGCATAGGAAGAGTAAGAGAGCGAGGGTTTTACCAAGTGAGAGTCTCTCCTCTTACTCAAACCCCAACCTGTCTCTCTGCTGCAGTGCATTCTGGTCTCTCTCCTGCTCCTGTGGGTGGAGAAATTGGTCTCTCTCCTCTTCTACGATGGATTTCTCCCTGTATGATTGTTGAACATCTCTCGGTGCAAAATGGCGGCTCTAGAAAGAAGAAGCCCTCGCTCTTTGATTGACTGAAACATTTTCTCATATCAAACTCCACTGGAGCTGCTGGAAACATCTGGAGGTGACGTCACCTCGTCTGTGATTGGCCGGTTATCCACCAGGAAGAAAAACACAACAAACTACAGAATGGAGCCAGAGATGAAAGATAGATCACCAACAGAGTTTAAGGGTTTTAGGGGAGTTTTTCCTTTAAAGGTGTGACTTCACCCCGGGGTTTATGAAATATTTACCAAAATGTGGGGGGCAACATTAGCAGTCACCAAGGTTGCTGGTTCGAATCCCTGGATGTGAAGCAGGATGGTGAAAAGACCTTCGCAAAAACACTAAATGAAGGTTAAAAAAAAGCAAAAATAGTCAATATATGGCATCTTTTAATGAGTAGAATGTCATTTTTCAACATTGCACACAAAATTAATAATATAGCATACTTATTGTAAATACAAGATTCATCGAGGAGGCCGATGATGTATCACTTTTCCGTTACCAGTCATGGGTCACCTATTTGCTGTGGGACATGTAAACTGTGGGACGGTGCAGTGTAACTTCCCCCCCGGCCGCTCAGCAGAGGAAAAGCATATTCATTCCAGCTGCGGACGCTGAAAGTTTTGACATTTAAAGCCTTTAACTAATCAGTCAGTCTCCTTTTTAGCCCTTTTTCTCCGACTTCACAGTGAGAGAGGAGATAATTTGAGCGCTCTGTCTGTTTGATGTACGGTAATCACATGTGATCTTTTCAACAGGGAGCTGGCCGTCTCGTTAATTTGACCGTCGGTGCGCGGCCGGAGCCCCCCCCCCGCCCCGCCCCCCCTCCCATCAGGCCCCTGCCTGAAGAGTAATTGCAGAGCCACCATGCTTCGATGCGCTCGACCTTTACGACCTTAAAAGCCATTTCCATTTTTCGGACCACAAAAAAAGAACATATCTTGTTAATTGCAAAAAGGCAAATATTCTCCCTCCTCTCCGCTCCCCTCTCCTTCTCCGGCATTTGATTTCCCCTTTGAAGGCAAAACGCTGAAAAGCATTTCCATTTTCATTCATCAACGCTTATCAGTCATCTGAAGGCCCCTTCAGCCACAATCAGCATCACGGCTCCAACCAAGAGGGACGTCTCTCGCCAACGCAACAATGAGAAACTATCAACAATCGCAAGAAGCAATTTGCTTTAATGTGGAGTGTGTTTTGTTGCAGCTAACTGCTATTTTTTTAATCCTCTGACAGCTCTCCTCTGATATTTCCTGAAAGACAGAGGGAAGTGTCAGCTGCAGTGTTGCCACACACTTACAGTGAGGAATAAATACACTTTACACACCGCAGGCTGACGTGCCGAAACACTGTGGGAGGAGAATGACTAACACTCTGCTATCAATTACTATCAAGGAGCTCTTGAGCAAGGCACTTAACACTTAAACTGCTCCAGTGGACCGGCTCAGTTTCCACCAGTAGAGGACTGGTTTCACTGGGCAGCTCCCAGTGTAGCGGCGCTTCTTCAGTTTTTCAAAATGTGCAACTACCGAGTTAAAGTCCAGGCAAAAAGCAACGAGTCTGATGTGAATAAATCTCCAGAAAGCAGAAACTCCATTTAGAACATTTAGCGAAAACAAACGGGGATGACGAACAAGATTCATCAACTGGTAATCATCTTTTCTCAGCTAGAAAACAAAAATTAGCATTTCAACTAAATGGAATGTATTATACATAAGAAACTATAGGAAAATCTAATGGTCTGTAATTATCAACAAATTTGACTACAGTACAAATTAACTATTCAGTATCACCAGTACTTCAATTAACACTATTTTCATTATTTCAAATATACAAATCACAAAATATATTTCAAAAAGTTCCTGGAAAAGTATCATGCATGCTCAATGAAATTTCCCTGGATAAACAATGGTAAACAAAAAAAAAAAAAAAAAGTCCCAATTGAAGTGATCATAATTAGGCTTCAACTGAAATAGGTTTTTGAAAGCTGATGCTGATATTTTTGTATTAAAACAGCAGATAGCTGATATTTTGTGCCAATATTCAGTATCTTTAAATTTAACCATTTTCGTGCCAAAAACATACAAAGAAAATAAAATTTCATGTCAGGATTCCCAGACAGGTCAGGGAGGAACTCCATCATATCAGGAGTGGATGACATTGAATGGCTTATATCTAATATTTAATAAAAGCCCGAACTGATATATCAGTATAAGCCTCATCACAATATTGACTGTAGTTTGTTACAGTACATAGCAACTGTACTGTAACAAACTACATGTAATGTAACATTACAGTGTGTTTTTATTTACCTCCTTGTGTGTTACATGTATAACAATTTGTGATGCAAAACAAATTTTGGTGGCATTTTAATCTAATTCAGTCTAAAATATGATTATTGAGGACTGTCTCATGACAACAATAACTTTATAGCATATACACATGTGCGCACGCACACACACACACACACAGTCTTAAAGGTCCCATATTCTCCCATATTCTCCACTGTCCAGAGTTTTATTTTGTGTCTTGAGGTCCATTCAAAGCTGTGTGTGTGGTGTCATGTACCAAAAACACTCTCCAGCATCTCTCTGAGCCTTACCGAGAACAGGCTGTTTCTGTCGCTGTGTCTTTAAGGCTCATTAATATTAACGACCCCTCTGTTCCGATTGGCTAACCGTTTCCAGAGTGAAACGTGAGACGCCGCGGCCCGGCGGCTACAGGTAGGGAAAACTCTCCGGTAATAAACAATGACAACCGCTCAACCGCTTTGAAAAAAACACTTTGTTAGTCTATTATTTCTTACAAAAATGATAATGAGCGAACCTTTGTGACGCCACAAAGTTACGGAAGTCCAAACGGCTCGTTTAGAGGCTCGCTGCACTAATATGGATTGTGTGGATTTAGTTTTGATACTTTCACCATGTTTAGATAGACCATCCAACTCCTTTAGAGTCACAGAGGAGAGGGGAGTCCTGCTTTACACCATATGGACCTATAATGCTTTGGCAATATTGTTCTTAACTTTAATGCCAATAAAGCCAATTGAATTGAATTTAATTTAATTGATATGTATATTTTCCACATTCTTTGTGTTTGATAATAAGCTGTCGACCCACAAACATTTTCCTGCTCCTGTCTTGGATTTGTTCTGATGCAAAAAAGAGACTTTTCATCAAACCAACAACATCACAAAAAGTTGAGCGCCAAAGAATCTGTTATCAAGGATAGTCTCTGCAATCAGGGACACATTGATTGTGTGTGTGTGTGTGTGTGTGTGTGTGTGTGTGTGTGTGTGTGTAAGGATGCAGAGGACGGAGTTTTGAATATGTTAGGCTTGAGTGTGAATTGCATTTGTCGAAGGTAAACACCACGTTCCCGGCCGACCATCCTCTTCATCATCCAATCATCTTCTTGGTATCATCAGCATTTCCTGTCCAGAAAATGACCTCATGCCGATGATGTAAACACAATTTAACGCTCAATAATACACTCGAAACGTATGTTTATCGTCCCTCCAATCACTTTCTCCAACTTTCAATTGTACTTCACATCTCCTTAGCAGTCAAAATACAACTTTCCATGTCTGTGTCTGTGTTTGAAGGAGGCAGGTACTCACAGCAACAGGAAAACAAAGGTCTGATTGAGGGCAAAAAACTGATGCTTTGCAAGACAAAACATGTTAATGAAGTATTTGTGATGACTGGGGGCTTGACAGATTGCTGTTGTCATGTAAAATCCTTGTAACTCCAATTTTATTTTAATGATTTTTATGTTTTCACTTCAAGGGTCGCATTGTCTTCTAGGTCAACAACTTTTAAACCCCATTGAATAAACTCAAAAATTCAAGGTGGTCAAGCTAAAAATGAGGCTGATTTTCTTAGTTTACGTTTTGGCGATACAAGGCTTTACCTAACACCCAACTACATTTTATATACAATTTGGGGCAATTAACTGATTTAGGATTCAGAGTGAAAAGGGCCCAAGTGACATTTTCCTGATTTTACAGCAGAGCAAAAACAAATCTATAAATGATTGCAACTTTTTTTTTTTTATTCTTAACATAACATAGGAAATATTCATACCTTTACAGAGATAATATTCTGTGAAAAGCTATTATTTGTAGTTTTTGGACCAAATCTTGTCTAGGGATTTCACTTGAGTCTACTGAGTTTTCCCTTTTATTTTATATTTAATGATTACAAAATACTATCTTTTGGCCAAAATGCCACTGATGCCTTACAGTTAGTCTAAGTATAGCAAGTGTAGCATATCAAAAAACATCTTTCCTTGAAAATAATACCTTGACATTAAGAATTTAAGTTCTTTATTTTGCTTGAGATGAGTAAGTGTGCCTGTATGATTATAATTTACTGTTTTATCTTGTTGTAAAAATAATAATAAAAAAATAGAGGACAAAAAAGAAGAAAATACATCACAAAAATGTGTCACACTTGTCCAAGGTTTGTTTTTCCAATAAATTAAGTTTATTTTTCAACAGTTGGTTTTACATTGTAGTTACCAGGAACCATGCAGTCAAGCTCTTTATGGCCGATGCTAATAATAAAGATATTCCACATCACAGATCACATACAGAGTTAAATAAACACGAACACCAAGCATTTCTCCCGGTCCATTTTACACCAAGGTCTCACACCTTTACATATATACAGAAGCTTAACTTTACCTTGCTTGAAATTGTTTGTTTTTCATTATGTTTTAAATTTTTTTCTCACTTTCGCTGCATCGTTTCATCACCTAACTGGGAAAGCCGTGTTTTTAACAAAAAAAAAGGTATAAGAAGTAACAGTAGAGCAAGGCACACAATTATATTAAGATTTCAAACCCTATCTCACCCGTCTCTCCGCCCCGCCCAAACCCCAGCTTCAATGCTAATCTTCATCTGAGGAATTTTCTAGAAAATAAAAAAACAAACAATACATGGTACAGTAGTGGTGTACATACAGTAGTATTAATAACAACACACGCCGTCGATCAAACAGTCATCAAACCTTCACTCCTACACAACAACACCACTTAGCTTTCGCCAACTTTGGTCGTGTTGCATAGATAAGATACCGTCTCGGCTTTTTGGACGCCTGGTTCTTCCCTCGCTTCGCCAATCGCTTAAGGCTTGGCGAAGGTTTTTACTTTCAAAATATAATCAGGTAGAGATTGCTTCGACCTGCTTAAAGGAATACGATAACATTTTTGTGAATCTGCAAGTGGTGAAGGCAGCGTAGGACACCGACTCTTTCTGGTACATCCCACCATCCATCACCTGCTTTCACTTCCACTGTTTTTTGGGGTTTTTTAGAATCAAACAGGACCACCGAATGATGGTTGGGTGACTTACAATGTAGCTGCGAGAGTAGACAAACCTACCAGCCACAGCCAAATCATGGGTGTTTACCCCAAAAGAGTCGACTCCAACAAGCTCGAGAGTCGGGCTCGGCTCGAGATCGAAGTCGACTCTTAGTATCTGTTGATTCCACTTTTTCCACCAATGATTTCTTAGTCTGCATACGTAGAATAGCTAATTGGTCAGAAGACGGACCGCTTGACCAGACCGATCGTTCGTTCCTGGACTTCGAAAGGGAGCGAGCATTACGTGCGTAGTCTGGTGCAAACTACGTGCGTCTACTATTGCTACCGCCATGATGTGATTTATTACACTTAAAGATGACAAACTTACTTGTGAGACATGCGAGAGAAGCAGCCTCAAGTACAATAAAAGTACTTCTACGATGCTTTAGGCTTTTTTCCTCCCGAAAGAGTTACCATGGCTTTGGTCTAAAATGACGCTTCCTACGGTTTAATCCTGGAGCCAATTCCGGCGACTTCCACATTAACGTCTGAATCGATTCCAGAAATTTGGGAGTCGTACGCCACTACGTCAAAGTCTACGAGCGTTGGCCTGATAGTAATTCTCCACCTCAGTAGTAGGACTAGAAACATCTTCAACCCAAACCCTCATTATCCCTTTTCTGACTGGACAATACAGATTTACAGTTTCTCTTCTCCAACGTTTCTGAGGAGTTTTAGCTTTCATTAATACAGCGTAACAGGACTTCTTCAACTCTTTGTATCCGGTAACGGTGAATACATTTGTGTTTGTTAACAAAGTTTCGTCACTTCAGTTTTGATAGCAGAGTTGGCGCTCCTCTCAAGCAGTTTCATAATAGCTTTGATAAATACAGTTTAAGTTTAAGTCAGTCTGCAATGGTTGGCATCTGTTCATGCTGACTATATTTGTTTGCATTTGTTAACAGCAAGTTTTTACCACCTTAGTTCAGTTTTGATAACACTTCTGACTCTTAAACATTACAAATACAATGTAGCTTGATTTCTGTTCCCGGTGATGATGATAAAGAACTTGTTTGTATTATTTAACAACAAATTTTCACCACATCCAGTTGTACAGCAGTAATTTCTAGAAACAGACAAGCACTGTATTGTACAGATGAATGCACATCAGGCATAACTGACTGGAAGAAACTTACAGTACAGTGGCAGCCATCTTGGAAGAGCTATTTGTTTTTTTTACTACATGTAACAATGTTACTCCACCTCCAACTGTTTGAAAATTTGGTAACATTTCGCTTGAAGTGGTCCTCATAAGGCATTATAAGGCATCATATGGGCATTATAAGCGCATTGTGTGTCCATGATAACTCTGATAATCCAAGCATGATAGACATAAGGTGCAAAAAAATCTAATTGATTTAGTGTTTAGATAATGTCAGCTTGTTAGCTAGCTAACCATAGTATCTGGTCAGCTAACCATCACCGTCTTGCTGTTAACACATCTGATTAGCACACTAGCTAACGTAGCTAGTAGCAGCTAGTGTTAGCATGTTCACAGTAACATCAGTGTGTTTGCTGGCTAGTTAGCTAGCTAACAGTTTGTTCAGGTTAACTGAGCTGACTCTTCTCAAGCTCCAACTCTTCATGTTTTGGAGTAGAGACTAGAGCTAAAGACAAGACAGTTTACTGTGTCACAGTAACCTACATTTGGAAACAAATCCAGCTTATCACACTATTCACTTTTACTGAGAACGTTACTGAATGGATCTACAGCCACACCACAACAAGCTTTTTCAGATATCTTTGATTTTCTAGCCTGGTTTCAGACACTATTAACTAACAGCCAGTTCTCCACTGAACCTGCTGCGGTTGCTAAGAGATTTGTCACACAGCCACAAAGCCTCTATAATCTGTTTGTAGAATACAGAGACACAATGCACTTCAAGTAAAGTGTTACCAAATAAATCAATTTATTTCACTTTCCTGAAGCTCCAAGAGGTAATCTGGCCACCAGTCGTAAAAAAGACACCTTTTATGTTACAGTAAACCTATTGAGTTACACAACATCTAACAGAGAACAGGCTGCAGTGGGTCCTGTGGTGCTGAAACAGGACCGCTGCAGGATGAGGGGCTTCTACCATGGCTGACACGGTAACAGTAGCTTACTAAGGAGTTCGACCAAGTCACAGCTATAGATTATAAATAGTTACATGATCTATAAATCTGGACTGAGTCTTATTTTCATGAAGTAACTTGCTACTTGTGCTGTAATGCAGCAAAACAGTGAAACATCGTGTTGTATCCTATGAGAGGCTATACACAACTGCAGCTAACAGCGTAGAAACAGTGAGATAGTGAGATGCCATGCAAACTGGCGAGTGTGTGCGTGTGTGTGTGTGTGTGTGTGTGGCAGAGCAGTAGTGAGGTAGCTCAGCACCAGAATATTACAGGAATTAGGAAGCAAGTTGCGAGAGGGATGTGAGTAGAAAGAAAAGGAAGCAAGGAAGGAAAGAAGGGAGGGAGAAGGAAGGAAGGAAGGAATAAGGAAGAAAACAAGGAGGGGAAGGAGGGAAGGAAACCAGTATGTATAACAGGAAGTAGCATCAAACCAGGAAGTACAACAGGAAGAGGAAGTGGATTTGAGTGACAGTCAGGAAGTATAACAGACCATTCTCATAAAATAAAATAAAGTCTAGTTATTCCTTGGCTCGGATTTCAGGTCAGTCCAATACATTTTTTTCCTTCACATCATTCTGATCCACGCCTCGCTCAAATAAATAATTCTTAGCGTTTGATTTAACCTGCTTGGGGCACCAGGCGGGCGGGGTAAAGTTTTCTACACCCACTTTCAAAATATTTTCCTGTGTCTGTCTGAACTTTCTGGTGCTCGTTATATCGTCTTATGTGGTACAACACACCCATGTGACACCGAAATATGAAAAATAAAACGAACAAATGGGAGGCTGATTCTAGACCAGTTTTTAGAGACTTCCTCATTCATTTCTGCAGCAATTTTTTTAGTGTTTAGCTGATCCTAATGCAAGAAAAAGCGTATTTAACTACCTGAGTCTTCATCAAAGGAGCAAATCTTAATATATTTCCCTCATTCTGACCTTGTAATCAATTTCCTAATCACTCTGAAACTGTTGTTGGATGTAATTGCAATATGTTGGATGCTTCCGAACCCGAAAATCAGTTCCATCATCACTCTGGAAGTGCAAGATGTAATTTAACCGAACCCTAATATCTGTTTAATTACTCTGAAACTGATTTTTCTTTTTTTTTTAATGTAAATTCAACATGATGTCCTCTTCCTAACTCTCAAAATCAGTTTCATAATCACTCCAAAACTGTTTTTTGGATGTAAATGTACTGTATTATCCTCAGCCTAACCCCTAAAATCTGCTTCATAATCACTCAGAAACTGTTATTGGATGTAAATTCAATATATTACACTCCTCCTAAACCTAAAATCACACTGAAACTGTCGCTGGATGTAAATGTAATGTATTGTCCTCAGTCTAAACCATAAAATCTGCTTCATGAACACTCAGAAACGGTTGGATCCGCCCGCAATATTTTACCGTCAACCTCAACCAAACATCAGCTTCGTATTCACCCTGAAGTTCTTGGATGTAATTTCGGTATATCGTCCTCTTCCTAAGATCAGGGGGAGCGTTGATAGTAGTTGATAATTGATAGTTGATAGTGGAGGTGAAAAAAGCTCCAGGAGCAGAGAGGGGGCCGGCGGTGAGACGAAGCCCAGGAGAGAG